>NC_030824.1:27153921-27453921 GCF_001704415.2 Capra hircus
AGTTTATGAGCAAAGTGGCCCCCGTATCCTAGAGCGCAGCCACAAAGCGTTTTGCAACAGGAAACGGCACACCTGTTCCTCAGGGAGGCGCGCCGCAAGCCCCTCTGGGAAATGTAGTTCTAAAGCGAGTGGGACTCTGGGAAATGTAGTTCGGTATGGACACTTCCGAGGCCCAGCCGCGTCCGCCTCGGCGCTGAGGACTGGAGGGGTAAGGCTGGGGGGGTGGGGGGGGGTGGGGCGGGAGTGCGGGCTGGTGGTGGCCTCTGCGTCCAACTGGGGTCGTGTGGTGACCCTGGCGCTGACCGGCTTGGGGCGAAGCTGGCGTGTGTACGAACCAGCTCCAGAGCCGGGTACGGGGGGAGGTTCGGAAGGACTTTCCTGCTGCGGTGGCGTCGATTCCGGTCCAAGTGTGGGGGTCCGTTGGGGGTGAGGCTGTGGGGGAGGGGCATAGGGCGGCACGGCGGGGTGGGGCGGCGCGGGGTAAGGGCTAGAGGTGGCAGAGCAGCGCGGAGGCGGGAGGGAGCGGGACGGGGGCCAATGTTTGGAGGACTGGGGTGTGTAGGGTTGGATGTAGGTGGCGGTGGTGTGGGAGTCTGGAGGGAGATTTGGGGGTCCGGGCGAGGCCTCCGGTGGTGGTGGGCGATGAAGGGACTGTGAAGTAGACCGTGAAGCTGATTAATTTGGGAGTCACTTGAGGGTTGAGATATTGGAATGTCTGTGGAAATCAATAATTTGGGGTTAGGGAGGGATGAATTGTTGTGAAACCAGTGGAGGGAAGGATTTTTTTGGGGGGCGGGGGAGTGTTTAGCCTTGGGAGGTGGCGACAGCCCGCGCTGGGAGAGAGGGAGCCCAGAGGTCACTCTCCAGAGTAAATGAAGGGCTGCATGGGGTCATTGTGCACTAGGGAAGTGGATTGAGGGTTTGTAGGACTAGTTAAGGCTCTAGTGATCCATGATTTGGGTGCCTTGGATTGGAGACTGGACCCAAAGGGATGAATGATAAGGCCCTTGAGGGGAGTCTGGGCAGTGTTTAGAGGGCTCCGAGTGGTTGAACTGAGGATTTGGTTGACAGGCCTGTTGGTTGCTGCAGTGTTAGACTTTGTTCCCTGTGCTCCTGGAAAACAGGAAGGTTAAGAGGTGTCCCCTTCTCCAGGGTTCAAGGAAACACCTTCTTGCAAAGAACCCTGTTACCCCCACAGGACTCCCTTGTTTACCTGTGACAAGGCCATAGATAAATATGACACCATATTTATATCCTCTCATCTCAACTCCTCTCATCCTTTACCTCATCAATGATTAGCTGAACTGTTAGTCCTCACACATCAAAGCACTTATTAACCAAACTTCTTTGGTTCAGCTTCTCTTCTTGCAGTTTCCTGAACTTTGGTGCACTGCAGCTTGAGCAGCCTTACAGCCCTGACCACCAACCACCTCCCCCCACCCCCCCATCGAGAAATGGCCAGCCTCTGGTGAAATGTCCTGTCATCTGCCATCTGGTCATCCTGCCCTTTGATCCAGCATTCTAACACCTTGCCGAGATGCTTCTACCTCTTGGGGCCACAGCGTTCTCCCTACTTCAGCACCCCGCACCACCCACGATAATAAATTCTTGGAGTGAAATATTTCTTTGCCAAGTCTGCATTTTTTAGAAGATTCGCTTATTTTATTTTGGCTGTGCTGGGTCTTCGTTGCTGCATGCAGGCTTTCTCTAGTTGTGGTGAGATTCATTTATTTTGGCTGTGCTGGGTCTTTGTTGCTGATGCATGCAGGCTTTCTCTAGTTGTGGCAAGTGGGAGCTGCTCTTCAGTTGTGCTCAGGCTTTTCCTTGTGGTGGCTTGTCCTGTTGTGGAGCCTGGGCTCTAGAGCACATGCTTCATTAGTTACAGTGTGTGGGCTTAGTTGCCCTGGGGCATGTGGGATTTTCCCCGACCAGGGATTGAGCTGGTGTCCCCTAAATTGCAAGGCAGACTCTTAACGACTGGATCCCCAGGGAAGCCCTGCATTTGTTTTGGCCTGACAGTTTAGTGGTAGCTTTTTCAGTGGAGGGGAGTGACTAGGGTGGCCCAGGCTAGTGAGTGATCTGGGTCCGTGTTTGGGGATCTGGTGACTGAGATGTCAGGTTGGAGGCTGTGTATCAGTGTTGGGGGTCTGTGCTTAAGTTGATGGGTGGCCTGCTGGGGGTTATGAGTCAGTGGAAAGCGGGGGTGGTATTTGAGATTGTTGGAGGGGCTGGGGGTGTTGGTGTTTATGTGGCGCTGGAGGCCCTTGCAGAGTGATGAGCTGTCGGGGTGTCAGCAAGTGGTGGGTGGGCACAGGGTGGACTAAAGAGTGGATATCAAGGAGGTGAGTGGCTGGCAGCCCTATGTGATGAGGGGCTGGGGACCACTGGGGATTAGTGATGGGGGCTAGTTTAGGTGGTAGGTGGTGATGGGAGATAGCAAACCTACAGGGGACTCTGTGAAAGCACTAATGGGGCACCTGTGAAGGTGAGTGGGTGGGTACCCATAGAAGGGGGTGATGGGAGGTCTGCAGGTGTCCTTTGGGACTCAGCATGTGAGATTCCAGTGACAGTTTCTAGTCAGCGAGTAGACTGGAGATTGTTGAGTGTGGTTTGGAGGAGCCAGTGATGGGGTTTCTTGGTGGCATTGAGAAACCTGTGGGAATCGGAGGTAAGGGGCCCTGGGGTTGTAGTCAACTAATGGGTCTGTTGGGATTCTTGTGGCTATGTGCAGGGCTGAGTGAGGGAGAGCCTGCTGTGACCAGGAGCAAAGGGTTCTGTGTTGTCTGATTGGGGATTGAGCTGTGGTGAGAGACTTTGGGATTCATTGATTCACACACTTCTGTGGATTGGTTTTGTCACTGGTGCTTGGTGATTGGGAGCTTTGCTAAAAGAGTGTTGGGGACTCACAGGGCGTGTAACTGATGGCCCAGACACCCTGGAGGGATGGTGGACACGTGGGGGTCAGTGGTTGTGTGTTCAGTTATTGGGGCTGGGGAATTCTCAGGTGGTCAGTTAGTATGATTGAGGTGGTCTTTGGAACCTGTGTTTGAGGGGCTGTGGATGTTGGTGATTGCAGGGCCTGTGAGCGTGGTGTTTTGGGGTTTGGATGGATCATGTGTGGGCTCAGGGAAGACTCTCAGGTTATGATTTCTATTCAATAACTATGTTGTCTTTGTTCTTTAACCCCTCTCATCCAGCACCCATGTGGCCTTGTTGGTGAGTGATGGCTCCTTTTACCTGAATGTTTCCTTGTTTAAGAATTCTCAGTGACTCCATTGACTCTGAATCCTCCCACTTGTGTCTGATGCACCTTCAAGGCTGTGGTTGGCCTATGGCCTTCCAAAGGGGGCTCCACCTCCTCAGGGCTCAGCTAAGAGTCATCTCCAAGGAGTATCCTTCATCTACCCACTTGTCTGTCACATTTGAAGTTTCTTCTGAGCACTCTGACAGTCAGAAATTTTTTTGATGTTTGTTTCCCACCTGAGAGGGCAGGGATCATCTGTCTTATTTTGTGGTCTCTCCCATGTGTCCAGAGCAGGGCCCAGTAGTAAGAGACCTTTAACAAATTATTGCTTTCCTGGGCCATAAATGAGACTGTGAGTGTGTGTGTGTGTGTGTGTGTGTGTGTGTGTGAGAGAGAGAGAGAGTGAGCGTGAGTGTGTGTGAGAGAGAGATCTGATGTGGATGTGAGAGCAGAGTGCAAGAGTATGTTGGATCCTGGGGGAGAAACAGAGTGACTGCTTTGGGTATTAGTACAGTCAGCACGTCCCCTTTTCCAGAGAAGCTGCAGGAGGGCTCCTGTGCTTCAACCCAAAAGGGGTCCAGATGAGATAGATGCTTCCAGGGCAGGTGGGCCTGCATCTCAAGGACCCCAGGTTTGGAAAGCATTGACTCTGGAGTCTCTTCCCTCAGCCTCCTAGGCCACTGGGACCTGCCCTTGCCCAGGAGCCCCAAAGAGCTCCCTGCATGTCCCAGGAGGAGGTGCTTTTCCCTTGGGTGTCACTCTCTGCTCTCCCAGGATGTTTTTCTTGAGACACCTGTTCTCAAGCACCACGCTTTTCACACTGGACTGAAGAGAGTCCAGTCTCATTGGGGGACGTTGATCTTTGTGTCCGCTGCACCCACACATGGGCAGAACCCATGGCATTACTCTCCCTTCCCACCAGTAGGAGTTCTTCCTGCCCTGGATGCCCTTGCTCTGCCCTCTACCACTGTTTCAATCAAAATCCCAAATCCAGTCTGTCTTCCCAGCCTGCCTGGTTCTTGACTCACTGCAGGTCCTCTCTGCACCTGGTCCACACTGGGACCTGCCCTCCCTCCCTGGCCTGTGTCTTCTCTCGATTCTCTCAAGGCCCTTGATCGATCATGCTGGGAGCTGGTCTGTGGTCTGGCTGGCATTAAGCAGTGTTCCTGGGTTTCCTTTCTCTTTTCCCTGCCCACTGAGCAATCTGGGGCTCCTAAGCAGGTGGTGATGAAAGCAGACTTCCTTTGTCTGATTCCAGCCTTCAGCCCAACCCTGAGGGTGGCAGGAAGGGCCTCGAAGGGGTCAGTGTTCTCTCCACTCTTGTTAGTGGCCCTGGAGTAAAACCTGGCAGTGTGCTGACACCCAGGCATAACTTTCTGCCTCACTTGTGGAGGACGAGTCCATACATCTCTCTCTGTTCAACTGGGACACTCAGGATGCCTCCTTCCCCTTCCAGGCTCCTGCTCTGGTTCTCCTATAGGAATTACATTCTCTTCTTTCTCAGTTTACTTTCTGGAAAAGTGTCCATTGATTGTCCATCATGTCTGGTCTTCCTTGTAGCCTGTCAGCCTGTGGGGACCAAGCCAGGAGCATGAACAGCTAAGGGGGCGCCCAGCAGTCACTCCCAGACCACAGGTTTGGACCACAGCACTGGACAGATCTCAGTTAGGAGGTGGAGTTTGTCCCTCGTGTCCCCAGGTTTACCAGGAACTGTGTTTTTGGACACTTCCTTTCAGGGGTACCCTCATGAAGGAAGTCACATCCCTGTGTGACACCGCCCCCGTGGCATCCTTGGCTCTGATCTGGTGTCTGGCTGATGTCAGTGACCTGGCTCATGAGTAGTGGAGAAATTGAAAGTGTAAGTATTTGTGTGCATGAAGATGTAGTATTTTATTTGTGATCATGCTGATCCTATCTGTTGGTCCATCTGTTCCGATAATTCTGCCTAAGGTGATCTCTGTTTTACAGTTTGTGATCTTTTAAAAAGTTTTTAAAGTAGTTGTTGTATTAATTTATGTGGTTATTTGACTCTTTGTGGATATAGTTTAACAAACCAATCCAGAAAATTTCTCCACAAAAATAGAAGAGAAAGAATAGTTTTATTATTGAATAAAAATTAAACCAGAATGTGATGCCCACTTTAGACAATCTGCTAAAAATATTGCAAGAGACAGGAAGAGATGGTGTTCTTTTCTATAGCCACACAGGTACAACCTACTAGACAGACCTGCAACACAGTCTCAAGGGATCATTTGTCACGCAGAGTTCATCCTAAACTTACTTGGTAGTTGGAATGGCTACTGTATTAGCTACTTGCCTTCACCCAAAGGAAAAACACACTTCTCATGGCTTTATGATGGGAGGTAATTTTCCATCTTGGACCTGGGTGCCACAGTCAGGCCAGTCAGGCTGCTATCCTCCCAGAGACCAGGAGATAGGGATGTGTCTTCCTGGATGATTTCAGAGACACCTCCCAGGTCCATAAGAAAGACATTGATGAGTTGTTAAACTTAGTTTTAGAAAAGATTTACGTACATCCCAAAGGGGCAGAGAAAGATTTTGTAATTATACATTTTCTACAGTACATGCTCTTGAAATAGTGATCTGAGGGGTCTTTTCCTTTTTGTTCTCCCTTGTTGGTTGAACCACCAAGGCAGGTGGCTCCCATCAGGCATTCCCAGGTGGGAGCTGGGCTGCAGAGCACAACGTGTGCTGCAGGCCTGGCCTGTCTGGTTGGCTCGATTGACATGTGCCAGTAGCTCACTCTCCATCTTGTTCCTTAGGGTTAGCAAACAGCCCATCTGAGTTCCCAGTTATAGAGAACGAAGATTGAGGTCCCCAAATGGATGACATCATCTCAAATAAGATTCCCATTGCATCTCTAGGCCATGGGTCTCAGGAACAAGACTTGTGTGAGATAAGAAAGAAGAGGCCTTAGGACTTGGGGTGCATTCCCATCTTTGACCAGAGGTTCAGAGCATCAGGACAGAGAGAAGTCAGAGAGAGCAGATTTCCCAGGACTGGGGGAAGATGATCAAGTCACAGGTAAGTTGTTTGTCTTCCAGTCGTTTTTATCTGTGGGGAGATGAGGCTTCCAGGCATTTCTACAACCAACAGGAAAGGTTTAAATACATTTAAATTACAGCCAGAGAAAACATAAACCTGGAAAGAAAGGTGGTCAAAAGAAACACAAGGTGGTCCCTAGAATCATACAAAAATCTTGAAGTTGGGACGCAGACCTGTGAGAAGTAAGGCCCTGCACTGTTGGAATTGAGCTGCAAGCTTCCTTAGGTGTCCCCAGAAGCTGCCATAGAAAGAGAAACAGGAATAGCTGTGTGGTTTCCTTCGTCAGAAAGCAGACCATTACTGATTTAGCAGAAGCAAATATTTCCTGATGATTACCGGTAAAGAAAATGCTTGGATAACTGTTTCTGTAGATGGCGTGGTGAATGACGTCCCGGAATGGGTGAACATATTTCCGAGGGCTATTCCTTGCAGGGATCCTCAGTGTAGGTGGAGGACGTGGGAGCGGGCAGCGGGCCTGGGCACACACCCTACTTTTGTTCTGCTTTTAGGGAAGAAAACCTGAATCATCTTGCAGAATTGGTTGTTACAAAACCTTCAAACGGCCTCCATAAATATTCTCTCAGTTGGAATTTCAATACATTAAAAAAAATTATTTATTAATTTATTTTTGGCTGTGCTGAGTCTTCATTGCTGCACAGGCTTTTCTCTGGTTGTGGAGAGTGGGGGCTACTCTCTAGTTGTGATGCATAGGTCTCATTGCAGTAGCTTCTCTTGTTGAGGAGAAGTGGAGTGGCTACTGTATTAGCTTTTCGCCTTCACCTAAAGGAAAAATACACTTCTCATATCTTTATGATGGAAGGTGATTTTCCAGCTTGGAACCGGATGCCCCAGTCAGGCCAGTCAGGCTGCTGTGCTCCCAGAAAACAGGAGACAGGGATGTGTCTTCCTGGATGATTTCAGAGACACCTTCCAGGTCTATAAGAAAGACATTCTTGAGTTGTTAAACTTTGTTTTAGAAAAGATTTGGTGGTTAACAAAAAAAAAGATTTGGGGCATGCGGGCTTCAGTAGTTGCGGCGCATGGACTCAGTAGTTGTGGCTCCCAGGCTCTAGAGCACAGGCTCAATAGCTGGGGCATATGGGCTTAGCTGCTCCACAGCATGTGGGATTTTCCTGGATCAGGGATCAAACCAATGTCTCTTGCATTGGCAGGTGGATTCTTTACCACTGGGCCATCAGGGAATCCCTCAATACATTTTAGCTAGGAGTTTTTTGGCTTCTGTTGGCAAAAGCTGGACCGGAAGATATCTGTTTTTAGCTCCTTTTCCTGACTTTTTTTTGATCTATGTATAGGTGATTTACAGTGTTGTGTTAGTTTCTTCTGTACACCAAAGTGAGTCAGTTACACATTTATATATGTGTGTGTGTGTGTATGTATGTGTGCTAAGTCGCTTCAATTGTATCTGACTCTTGGTGACCCTGTGGACTGTTGCTTGCAGTCTCCTTTGTCCATGGGATTCTCCAGGCAAGAATACTGGAGTAGGTTGCCATGCCCTCCTCCAGGGGATCTTCCTGATGCAGGGATAGAAACTGTCTCTTACATCTCCTACACTGGCAGGTGGATACTTTACCACCATTGCCACCTGGGAAGTGCATGCACACATGCACACACACACATATTTTTCATATTCTTTTCCATTATGGTTTATCACAGGATATTGAATATAGTTTCCTGTGCTATTCAGTAGGGCCTTGTGGTTTATCTATCCTATATATACATATATGTGTGTATGTATACATATATATGTGTATATATATATATATGTAATAGCTTGCATCTGCTAACCCCAAACTCTCAATTCATCCCTCCCTACCCCCTCTTCCTGACTTTGTTGACTCAAGAAACAGGACTGCAGTGTCCCTTCAAAGCGATTCCTATCCAGCTAGCTAACCTCCATGCTCTTTTCCTCCCTCCCTTTCTTTCTTTCTTTTAAAAATTCTGTTGTTTAAACCACTGTAGGCTTTTCCCTGTTCCTGCTGTGTTCTGAGTTAGGAGTTCAACAGAGCTGAGAGGGCTGAGCTGCTGATAACCGCAGCACCAGGGTGATTGTACCAAAGCCTTTAATTACTGTGATGGCACAGGTGAGAACCAGATGCCGACGAAGGTGCCAACTTCCCATTACCTTTTCCTGAGAAGTGAATGGTGCCTTGGCCATGCGTGGGTAGCTTAGCATGGTTGTGGAGGTGTCTTGCCCTCACTGCCTGGGGAGCCATGAACAAAACCTTCTGGCAGGTTTATGGACTTGGGGGTTAGAAGGAGGGGAAGAGGAGCTGGGAGTGGAAAGTACAAGATACTGGGTCAGAGTAGGGACAGTGTCTTCAGGTTCCCTGCCCCCATCCCACTCTGCCCTACCACCACTAGGATTTTAGAGAGGTACCCAAGAAAGGCTTGTGCCAAAGGCTCCAGGTAGACATAGTACACCCCTCACCCCTCGAGTCTGTGGGAACACATGTTGTGCTTCAGGTCTGGGGGTGGAGGTGGGGGCAGCATCACCCAGGAGGCCTGGAGATAAACCCTTGTGACTTGTGGTGAGACCTGAAGATTCAGATGTAGGTTTTTAACCAGGATCCAGACTCTTCCGTTCCACCGCTTGATTTTTTCAGGACCTGAGTGAGAAATAGGCTCCTCCATCGTGGACCTGAGCAGGTCAGACTTGGAGGGACTGAGACAGGAACCAGGGGATTAACCTGGGGCAGCAGCAGACAGCTGAGGAAGACCCTGGAGCAGGGTGATCAGGACTGCCTCCCAGGTGGTCTCAGCTGTTTCTGAATCAGGAAGGCTTGTCTCAGTCCATCAGGAGGCTTCTCGAGTTGCTTTGTGAGTCTTTTGTGATCTGGCACAGGACAGCGGTTCACTTAGCACAGCCCTGCAAGCAGGTGGAAGCTGGCTGGAATGCCTACCTGCCGGGGCTGAGACAGTGGGGTTCCCATGGCTGGGGGTACACACCAGGAGTGCAATCCCAGAGTCCCCAAGCAGGATACATTTTCATCAGGCAGTGAGGTTAAACAGGGCCTTTCTGTGGGCCTCCCAGGACATCAGCCTGGTCTGAATAATTTAGTTCAGTCCTTAGTTTGTGAGGAACTGCCTGGGGTGCTTAGTTCTAAACCGTTTGTCCAGGACCTCCCACCTCATGGGGTGCCAACAGTGCCCAGGCTGTGGTGTCTGAGAAGTGTGGGGGCCAAGGCCACCCTGTGCTGCTGGCCAGCAGCCCCATCAGGACAGGAAGGACAGGAAGGCCAGAAAGGTGTCAGTCTGCATCCAGACAGAGCAACACAGGAGTCATTTCTTTTGTTTCTTGTCCGCCCCCGCCCCCCCAACCAAGGAGGAAGGGAAAGCTCTAGGAGCAAGTCTGAAAAACAAAGATCATTAATATCCTTCTCCCTCCCCTGTGCCTCTCCTGGTGCTGGGCTTTATTTTCTTTCTTCTGTTATCATCAGTGTGTCCCATTTGATAATCAAAACTTTAAATCATCTTCTGTTTTTATCCAGACTCTGTCTGGAAAGACCCTTTGTCCCTACACAGAGGGGCAGATATTTTTATGTAATTTAATTGGAGCAATCATGTTTAAGAATTGATTAGCAGAAACTCCTGAGATTTTAAAAGATTTTAAAATGGTTTTACATGGGCACTTCCCTGGCAATCCAGGGGTTAAGACTTCATGCTCCCAATGTAGGGGGCACAGGTTTGATGCCTGGTCAGGGAACTACTAAGATCCCACATACTGCACAGCATGGCATAACTTTTTAAAATAATGTAAAAATTTTTTAAAAATAAAATGGTTTTACATGATCTCCCACTTGTTGAGTCTTCAGGACGGCGTGGTAGGGAGTGGAAATCTCTCCCAGTGGCTCCCACAGAATCTGAGGTATCAGTGACTGTGAAAGGAGGACTGTGATCGCAGACAGCCTTTCCAGGCATCCGGCACAGTGAGACGGGCCCTCATGGGAGCTGCTGCACTGGGTCCCAAGCTGCCTTTCTGAGCTCTGTGCTCCAAATTGGGGTTACCTTGACCTCTCTCATCAGCCCCTTAAGTCTCTCCTTAAACTGTTAATTAAGACACTCACTGAACCCCGCAGCAAATCTGGGGCTGCGATCAGATGCAGTGAATTCAATACCCAAAAAGGAAGTACATGTGGTCAGGTGGAGCCTGAGAGTGTGACTCGCATTGGGGGAACCCACGAGGTTGGCCAGACCAGACCCCGAGAAAGTGTCAGAGTCCAGTGAAACCCTTTGGATGGGATGAGAAGCCCAGCGAGGTCCACCTGTTGAGTACATCCTGGCACAGGAGGCTGTCTTGGGGCAGTGTTTTCCACCTTGTCCAGCATCTGGAAGGTGGGACAGCTTTCCTGAATGTTTTGGCCCCTTCTGACAACGTGGCAGCACATGCATGAGGGCCCAGCCTGGGACAGTGTCGGTCTCCACAGCATCCTGTCCTGGATCCAGAAGGGGTTGAGCTGTCTCTTGCTTTGGATGGGGGCAGTTCCAGACTCCCTTTGGTGAGCATCCACACAGCTGACATCAGTCTTGTTAGGAACAGAACTTGGTTTCGTCCAAATGTGTCACCCCCATGGGGGGTTTGTCTTATCTGGGTTTGAAGCTTGCTGTGGGGTCAACTGTAGCTCATGAGGCGAGAGACTCAGCGTCCCCAACATGCCTCTGTGTTCCAACCCTGACTGTGGCAGTCTCCACAGTCTCCATCACGGCTGGGGGTGGAGGCCAGCAGGGGCACACAGACACTACGTCAGTGCCAGTTGCACACTCAGTAACGGGGCCCAGGGTAGTTGTCTTTGGAGCTGGTGGCACCCTTAAGGCTGGGTGTCGGGTTTGGGGTGGGAGGGCAACTTCCCACCCTAAGACCTGTCAGGTAGAGCCTTTGTAATTGCTTGTGGTTAATCCTGAAAAATTCTGAGCCAGAATTCTCATACGAGTTTTAAAACATGTATAAATTCATGTAATTAACTTCACAGTCAGGACAGAATAGTTCTCTCTCTCCCCAGAGACTCCTGGGTGTCACGTTCCTGCATCCCTAATCTCTGGCAATAACTGATCTGTTCTCTGTCTCCATAGTCTTGCCTTTGCCAGAATTTTAGATAAGGTAACCATGAGTGAATAACCTTTCATACTGACTTTTTGGCTCGTTCTTCAAAGTATTTGTCCTTTTTTCAAAAGGTGCAGACTCCCTGATGGATTTCAGGGAAGAGTTCTTTTTTCTTCTAGCTGTGCTGGGTCTTCATTGCTGCAAGGCTTTTCTATAGTCGTGGAAAGTGGGGGCTGCTCTCTAGTTGCAGTGCAAAGACTTCCCGTGGTGGTGGCTTATCTTGTTGCAGAGCACAGGCTCTAGGCGCGCAGGTTCCAGCAGTTGCAGCTTCCAGGCTCTAGAGCACAGGCTCTATAGTTGTGGTGCACGGACTTAATTGCTCCTTGGCATATAGGATCTTCCTGGATAAGGGATCGAACCTGTGTCTCCTGCATTAGCAGGCGGATTCCTTATTACTGAGCCACCAGGGAAGCCCCTGTTTGTCCCCTTTCATTACTGAATGGCTTCATACAGTAGTTCCCATGTGTGGAGACACTGGTTTGCTTCTCTGTTCACTGGTGCAGGATGTCCTGGTTGCCTCCAGTTCTTAATAAGCTGTGTCCATCTGCATATAGGTTTGAACATAAGCTTTTGGGTGAGCATAAGTTTTCAGTTTATTTGGGTAAATACCTATGAATGGTCTTGCTTGGTAGGTCTGTGTTCTGCTTTACGAGAAGCTATGAAAGTGTCCAGAGTCCCTGCCCTGTGTTCCCACAGCATGAACGGGAGTTGTTGTAGCTCTGCGTCCTCACTGTCATTTGTCAGTTCTGTTCTGTTACTTTTTCATTTTAGCCATTCTGATAGGGATATAGTAGCAACTCAGTATTGTTTTAATTTGCATTTCCCCTATTGACAGATGATATTGAACATTTTTTCATATATTTTCCATCTTACATCTTTTTTGGTGAAGCATGTGGTAAGATCTTTTGCCCATTTTTAAAACGATGTTATAGTTTTAGTGTTAAGTCCCATTAACATGCTTTCTCAGATTTGCAACTGTTTTCACCTAGTATGTGCCTTGTCTTTTCTTTCTGTTAATGGTGCCTTTCATAGAGAAAAAAAAAACAAACTAATTTTGGAACAGTTCAGTTTTATTAATTATTTCTTAAATGGACTGTGTGTATTCAGTGTTGTATCTAAAAACTCATTGCCAAATCCAGTCACCCAGGTTGTCTCTTGTTTTCTTCTAGAAATTTCATTGTTTTGTGTTTCACATTTAGGTCTGTGTTCCTTTTTTAAAAAGATTGTTTATTTGTTTTGGGCTATGCTGGGTCTTTGTTGCCATGCGGGCTTTTTTCTAAACGTGGTAAGTTGGGGCTACTCTGTAGTTGTGGCACATGTGCCTCTCATTGCGGTGGCTTCTGTTATTACTGAGCACAAGCCCTAGGGCTTGTAGGCTTCAGTAGTCTCAGTACGTGGGCTCAGTAGTTTCGGCTCCTGGGATCTAGAGTACAGGCTTTATATTTGTGGCACACAGGCTTAGCTGCCCCATGGCATGTGGAATCTTCCTGGATCAGGGATTAAACCTGTGTCTCCTGCATTGGCAGGCAGATTCTTTATCACTGAGCCACCAGGGAAGCCCTGTGATTCTTTTTGAGTTGATTTTTTGGTAAGGTGTAGTGTGTATCAAGGTTTGCTCTTTTGCTGTGGGTATCCAGTTACTTTAGCTCATGTGCTGAAAACTTCCTGCTCCGAGGAATTGTATGTGCACCTCTCAAAAGCCAAGGAGCTTGCCTGTGGGGGTCCACTTCTGGGCTTTCCATTCTTTTCTGGTTACCTACATCTGTAACCTCTCACTGATACCACCTTGTTATTGTGTGCATTTATAGGAAGTCCTGAAACAGGTAACATAAGTCCTGCAATGTTGCTGTTCTGTTTCCAAATTGTTTTGGATATTCTGGTTCCTTTGCCTTTTATCCCCATACCCTGAATGTACTTGTATCATGGCCTCTGTAATGCCTTATTGCCTCTGGCCAGAAAAGACTGAAAAGTGTATGAGAATATGATGTTTTTCTACTCATCTTTATATTTCTAGCACCTGGCATAGTTCCAGGCCCCTTAATTGCTGGAAAAAACATGTGTTCTAAAGGATAGCTAGTTCTAATTTAGACCAGAACTGCTCAAAGGGAGGAAGAGTGTTCTAGAAAGGTAGATGTGGTTTTAGTTCTGACAGTGACTGAGACCCATTCCTGTCACTTAGGCCTTGTACCGCATGGGGCACATGTGCTCAGCTAAGTGGTTTAGTCGCTCAGTCTTCTCCAACTCTTTGTGACCCCATGGACTGTAGCCCACCAGGCTCCTCTGTCCACTGGAGTGGGTTGCCATTTCCTTCTCCAGGTAATCTTCTCGACCCAGGGATTGAACCCACATCTCCTGTGTCTTCTGCATTGCTGGCGGATTCTTTACCCACTGAGCTCCCAGGGAAGCCCTTGCTCAGCTAAGAATTGTTCCCAAATCCCAGTGGTACCTTCTTTGAGAAACACTGCTTGTTTAAAGACAGCCTATTCCAACTTCTTATCCTATGGGTAGATGGGTGGATAAGTTTATGAATTCATAATGATGAATATTTTAATAACTCTTGTTTTTCTCTCAAAGTATAATAATGCAAGATTAGGATATCATTTTACTGTATAGAGAAAATTATCCCAAACCTCGGTGGCTGAAGTTTAAACATTTATCTCAGTTTCTGTGAGTTAGGAATCTGCCAGTGGCTCACCCATTTGGTTCTAGTGGAGAATCTCACATAATCCTGTCTTCAAAATGTTGAGAAGGGCTGTGATATGAAGGTCACACCCTTCAAGCTCACTCACATGGGTGTTGGCAGACCCCTGGTCCTTGCCATGTAGGCTTGTCCACAGAGCTGCCTCACCACGTGGCCCTTGGACTTCCCCAAAGAGAGCAGGAGAGGGTTCCCAAGGTAGAAGTCACGTTCTCTTCTAACCTGGTCTTGGAAGGGAGGTCCCTTACTTCTACCCACTCCATTCAGTGGAAGTGACTTGATAAATCCAGCCCATATTCAGGACATGGGGCAGTGAGGGTTAAACAAAAGAACATTTCCAGGAGCTGGAGATCATGGGTCCAGCTTTCTGGCCGCCTGTTGCTGTAGAAAAGAAAGCCTACATTCAGCAAAGATAATGACTTCAGATTTAACAGGGATTATACTTTTTTAGATATCGTTTGAAGATGTGGCTGTGAATTTCACATTGGAGGAGTGGCAGCTGCTTAATCCTACTCAGAAGACCTTGTACAGAGACGTGATGTTGGAGAACTATAGCAATCTAGTTTTATTGGGTAAGAACGTTCTCATGTAGTACAGTGTATACCCGGTAACTGGATATGCACATACCTCTAAGATGTTACTGACTTTGGATTTAAGTTTCAGATGTCAAAGAGTCTTTGATTTTTACACCGAAGTGAAAGGTTTTTATTTGCTTTCTTTGTTTTATAGCCTCTGAGGTGAAATAGTCTTCATATTTAAGAGTCCCCTCAACCCAAGCGATTGGGACTCTCTGTGTTTCCAATTGACAGGTTATCAAGTTATCAAACCTGAGACCATCTTCAGGCTGGAGCAAGAAAAGCCATGGTTATTAGATGAAGAAATCCTAAGTCAAAACTTCTCAGGTGAGAAATAATCAGCTTAGTGGCAGACAGTGAAAATTAAATCTCAGGTTTTTGATGATAGATTGGTACTTTTGAAATGTTATTTGTGAAACTCCGGTTAAAGCTTCTCCATCTTTGGAGTTGACTCAGGACTCTGTGTCCTGGTCTCCACATCAGGATATGTCCCCTTTGGTGGAGCTGGTGATGAAATGTGCCTCTAGTGGCACAGTCATGCAGGACCTTGCATTCTTGATGAGACCCTTCTTTGAGTTTTCCCAGTTGACTTTTTCTTTTCTCCTGCCCCAGTCCCACCTTCAGAGGTAGGCTTCTTTTCTCCTCTTTAAGAATTCATAATTTTTTCCTGTTTTAGGTGATGCTGTTACCTTTGAATATCCTTTATTATTTTTCTTTTCTCTCCCTAATTTATCAAATTTCTGTTTCAAACCCACATAGAGTAGACTATGAGTCCATGGACAGAGGATAGAAGTCTAATGCCTAAAAGCATTCTTCCTGCCTCCTTGCAGATAAGAACTTCAGGGTCAGCATCCAGGGCATCTTTCTGGTGCCTTTGATGTTTCACTTCTAAAGCTTCTTGTTTATCCCTTCAAATAGTCTGTGGGGGTTTAAGACTTGCTGTGTGATATTTTACCTCCATTTGAGTTGAGGACCCTCACAGTATGGCAGCATCTTATCTGTGAAGTTTTTTCCTGTGCCCAGAGGTCACTGTTGACTCCAGTTGAAGTAATTCCTTCCTATGTCTTTCACATATGTTTCTCTGCATGTGGGCTTTTGTGCACACTTTTTCAATTAGATATCTTCCCCCTCTTTAAGCTCTATTTTTTCACTTCCACAGTGTTTCTTGACTCCCAGCCTTTTCTGAAATCTCTACCTATTGAACAGTATTGTAGGAACCTGGGCCTGATCACACATGATAATTTCTTAACTAATTAGGTCTTGAGGTTTTTTTCCTACATAGGAAAGATGGTAACTAACTTATTATTCTCTGTTCTCTACAACATTTATGCTGTATAATTACTAAATATTTCATTAATTGGTGGTTGTGAGGCCAGGTAAAGCAGGATCTGTCTTATTTATCAAATAATTTCTTTAGTACAAAGGTTTTCCTCTAAGTAAATGTTTCAGCTTATTTGGGAAAATACTTCAAATTACAGATGTCTGGGCACCATTCACATGGATGATTAGGACTGGGTATGCGTAGTTTGAAAAGCTGTCAAGATAGACTTTATGTTCCTCTGTTAATTTAGAACCACCACTATTTTGTGAAATGAGAGGAGTTGAGATAAAGTATGAGTCATGAGATAACATTACAGGACCAGGGAATTTTAATTTAGAAGGTAATATGAAATAATTCATTGTTTGAACATAATACATTTGTGTCAAAATACAAAGTTAATTATCAGGATTAACTATATAGAAAGGAATTGCTTTAGAAGTTTAATGATAAGTGAATAGGGTTGTATTGAGGGCTTATTATGTACTATGTAGTGGGAGTACATCAGTGAAAAACTCAAACCTGTTCCCTACCTTCAGTACATTCCAGTGGGAGAGACAGAAGTAAGGTGATTACCTATCTGATAAGTGCTATGAAGAGAATAAATGGGGTGTTTGTTAGTGTGCCCTTAAAATGATATGAAATAGGCATACTGGAAGCTGGGCAGGGAGAGGCTTTTGGGGTCAGTGGGGGCAGGGAGGAGCCCAGTGTTGTGAGAGGAAATTGAGGGCTGGAAGGAGCCAGGCATGCAGGGGTGTGTATGCTGTTTTAAAAGCCCAGATTTATCAAAGGTTTTTAAGCAAGAGGTTTAAGCAAAAGGTCAGAGTACATTTTCTAAAGATTGCTGTGTGGAGACTAGAATTGGGAGGGCGTGAGCCTGGAAGTGAGAATATCAACTGAAAAATAGGATGAAATGAAGGCTGAATGGATCAGAGTGTAATGGAAACAGAGACGTGGGGAAACAGACCAGTACCCCTACCAAGGATGATACTAGTAAAACATGGTCTGTGTGTTTGCCAAAGTGCCAAGATTTAAAAAAAATTTCTTTAATATGTTATTGGTGTAGTTTAACCTCAGTATGGTTTTATATCATTTAACTTATTAATTTGGATATATATCTTAATCTTATTCCTTGATTTGAATTAAAATTTATTTTTCTTTACTCTTATATTTCATGAAACAATTTTTTATAAACTCTTAAAGAGTATAGAAATGGTATCTAACTTCCCTCTCTAGTCTTTAAAATGCCCATGAACAGTGTTATCATCTTGTACTCATTGAAGCTCAAAATGTTGAATCTTTTTTTCCCTCCTCCATATCTACAGCTCTAGGTAGCTCTTCCTCTGAAATTCTGATATATCTGAGAGTTGTTAGATGAGGCTTTTTCTCTCCCCAGATAAATTATCCTACAAAAAAGGAGTGATTGCTTTATATTTGAGATCTTGCCATATTTTTTTCATCTTGGGAGTATTATCTCACAATTCCTAGTAAAGAATATCAAAAAGTAAACAAGCTTAAAAGATCATTAATGGAGATCACAGATAACTGTACTTACAGGGTAAAAAAGAAAACTGTCCTAATGTTATGCAAAGCATACTTATGGTTTTGAGTAATTCACATCATATACAGATGCAGTATATAGATGACGATTCAATTAAAGTATCAGAAACCTTAATAGAGGTGTTGATGCTGAGCTCTGGAGAACTCTTAGATAATTCCAAAAAAGTAGTTCTCATGATGGTGAAGTTACAGATATCAGTGATTTGGGTGATGATTTTGAATGAGGATGCCTTTTGAATGTACTAATAGTACAGAAAACTAACATATCTCACCTTCAGACATGAAAGTTGATATCCTGCATTTGCTGCCATTATATTCAGTGTTTCTTCGGGTGTGACATTCAGCACTGTGTATTAATCTTGCTCTTCTCTGTACTGTGATACTCAGTACTTCTGATACTGTAATACTCAGAAGTACTCAGTCTTCTCTCATGGGAGTACCTAATTGCCCTTTTCTGATTTCTGTTAATAATCTCTGGGCATATAGAAGATAATCAGTAGGTTATTGTGAAATGAGCACAGTGTTTGATTAGAAATTGCTTGTCTTTTTTATCTCATCATGATCATTTGACTATATTTCATCTTGCTTATTTTAAAGTTTGTGTTTATAAACATTTGTAATTTCAAAATCTGTTTTCACTTCTATTAAAAAGTTCAAAGCCTAATAAGTAGATATTGTATGTGGGAAAATTTTTTTTTTTTATGGACTGGGCTCATGCTCCATTTCCGATTTGTTCAATAAGCTTAATGATTAGGGAAATTTACACAGTATGGTTCATTTTTTCCTTTTTAGAAAAAGTCTGGCTAGATAATAATCTCAAAATGTGGCATCAGGATAATCAAGACAAGCTTAAAAGTTTGGAGAGAGGCCATGAATATGACATCTTTGAGAGAATGTTTCATTTAGGCATTAACTTTGATCATTTAGGAATGAGAGCCCATAAATGTGGCACAGGTGAAAAAAGTCTGAAGCATCCTTTTGATTTTCTTATTCCAAAAAGTAACTGTGAAAGAAAGAAACTTGATGAGCTTAATAGGAAATTATTATTTTGTATTAAACCTGCCAGAACTTATGGTGGAATAAAATACTCTGATGGCAATACATGTAGAAAAGTCAGCAGTAAAGAGCCAGGACTCATTATGAGCCATATACCACACACAGGAGTCTGTTTGTGCATGGAATGTGGCAAGGTTTTTAATAAAAAGTCACAGCTCATTATACATCAAAGAACTCATACAGGAGAGAAGCCCTATGGATGCCGGGACTGTGGGAAAGCTTTCTCCCAGAAGTCATTGCTCACTATTCATCAAAGGACTCATTCAGGAGAAAAACCATATGGGTGTGGGGAATGTCAGAAAGCTTTCAGTAGGAAGTCACTGCTCATTTTACATCAGAGAACTCACACAGGAGAGAAGCCCTATGGCTGCAGTGACTGCGGGAAAGCCTTCAGCAGGAAGTCACAGCTTAAAAGACATCAGATAACCCATACGGTAGAGAAGCCCTATGGCTGCAGTGACTGTGGGAAAGTCTTCTCCCAGAAATTAAAGCTCATTACACATCAGAGGACACACACAGGCGAGAAGCCCTACAGATGTAGTGATTGTGGAAAAGCCTTCTTTTGGAAGTCACAGCTTATTACTCATCAGAGGGTTCATACGGGGAAGAAGCCATATGCTTGTAGTGAGTGTAAAAAAGCCTTCAGCAGGAACTCACTCCTCATTAGGCATCAGAGGATCCATACAGGAGAGAAACCCTATGAATGCAGTGAATGTGGTGAAGCCTTCATCAGGAAACCACAACTTGTTAAACATCAAATGACTCATACAGGAGAGAAGAACTATCAGTGCAGTAATTGTGAGGAAGCCTTCTTTAAGAAGTCAGAACTAATTAAACATCAAAAGGTTCATTTAGGACAAAAACCCTATGGATGTGTTGAATGTGGAAAAACCTTCTTTGGAAAGTCACAGCTCCTGACACATCAAAGAACTCACACTGGAGAGAAACCTTATGAATGTAGTGCCTGTGGGAAAGCCTTCACTCAGAAGTCCAGCCTGGTGTCCCATCAGAGGACACATACAGGGGAGAAACCTTATGAATGCAGTGAATGTGGGAAAACCTTCAGTGAGAAGTCAAGTCTCATTCACCATCAGAGAACCCATACTGGAGAAAAACCCTTCGAATGTGGTGAGTGTAGGAAAGCTTTTGCCTGGAAGCCACAGCTTCTCAGGCATCAGAGAATTCATACAGGGGAGAAACCCTATGGATGCAGTGAATGTGGAAAGGCATTTGTTCAGAAAGTACAGCTCATTAAACATCAGAGAAATCATACAGGAGAGAAGACCTATGGATGCAATGACTGTGCAAAAGCTTTCTTTGAGAAGGCACAGCTCATTATACATCAGAGAATTCATACAGGAGAGAGACCCTATAAATGTGAGGAATGTGGGAAGTCTTTCACTAGGAAGTCACACCTTATGAGGCATCAGAGGATCCATACAGGGGATAAGTACTGTGGATGCAGTGAATGTGGGACTGTCTTCCACAGGAAGGCGCAGCTCCTGGTTCATCAGAGAAGTCATATGCTGTAGACATGGGTGAATGTGGTGAGTGTGGGGAGTCTGCCATCAGATGTCAGGCCCCTGACACTCCAAGGACATGTATGGAAGAGAAACTCTGTCACTGCAGTGACTGTCTCACCACATAGAATTTAGAAAGAGAACCTTTTTTTTGTTTTGTTTTGTTAAGTAGATGATATAGGAAAGTCTTCTCCCAGGAAACACAACTTGTGACATATTGATGGCTCCTCAGTGTGGAAGTCTTATCAGTATTGTGATAAGTATAGACCTTTCAGTCAAAAGTGCCAGGCTATTAAATTTTAGAAGACCTAAACAGGGGGAAAACTCAATTGTTGTAACAAGTGAGTGAAAATTTCACTGGGAAATGGTAGCTCAGAGTACACTAGATAATACATTCCCAAAGGAAGTAACTTATATATTAGAGGTCTCATGCAGAGGAGTAGCCCTAGTACACTGAAGAATTTGATAAACATGATCCCTGTTGAAATAATTCTTTAAGGAGGTTATGTTTACTGTATATAAATTATTGTAAGAAAATAGGCATTTAAAAGTGGTAGCTGTGTTTGAAGTGTGAAGACTTCTTTCTGCTTTCTGCTAGGGTGGTATAATAAGAACCACATAAACTCTCCTGCTTTAAACAGCTAGGAACTACCATTTATGAAATAGTGGTTTTTAGACATATGTCAAGTGCAGGTTTATGATCCCTGGCAGGAGGTGGACAAAGTGAGTACAGCCCCACAACTGCCCAGCCTACTCCCTGGGGGCATTGTCAAGGCTGCAGGTCAGGAAGTTGAATGAACATGGTCTTGCTGAACTGAAGAGGGTTTCTGAGTTGGCATTTGAGGAGCCTCGATAGCTAGAATTTTCAGGTGAAGGGTGCTTGGTAAGAAGGAGCTTCCCAGAGAGAAAGCTGCATAAATCCTCAGTGAGTCCCTTTTGAGTATTTGGCTTTAGTCCTTATTTGCATGTGTGTTGAAGAAAACTGAGACTCTGAGAGCAGCTGGGCAGCAGGGAGCTGAATAAGCCCTGGAGCTTAGCACAGGCTGAGACAGTTTGTGTTCCCACCAGCCACTTGGAGGGGCATCAAGGGGAGTTCCCAGAACAGTGTTGTCTTGGGGCGGGTGGAGAGTCACTTAACCTAGATTCAAAGCTACTCTGGACCCACACTGTCTGACATCCAGAAACTTACCTGGCACATCAAGAGGCAGAAACATATGACTTGTAACTTCAAGAAAAATCAGTCAATAGAATGAGGAAAGACTGAATTGATGGGAATTAGTAGACAAGTATATTCAAATAGCTATTGTAAGTATAAAGTAGAAGAAAACATGAATTTGATGAAACCCGAAGTGTAAGATACACTTTTAAAAGCTCAAATGGAACTTCTCAGGTTGAGAACAACTCTGAAAAATAAAAAATAAAAAAACCCAACTGGAATTAAGAACATATTAGACATAGAAGAAGGAAAGAAGTCAATGAATTTGAAGAATAAGAATGAAAATTATCAAGTGATATACACAGAGAAGAACACTGTGGGTGGGGGGAAAGGAGGACAGGAAATTAGTTAAAAGTGGTGTAATATACATGTAATGGAAGGTCTAGAGGAGAGAAGTGAGAGGGGGCAGAAAAGGATTTGAATAAATGATGGCTGAAAAATACCCACATATGATGAAAAGTATAAATGCACATATTCAAGAAGTTCAAAGAACCCAACTCAGAAGAAACATAAAGATATGCCAATGGACATCACAGTCAGTTGATGAAAACTGGAGTTAAAGAGAACAATTGTTGGGAATTCCCTGGTGGCCCAGTGGCTGGGAGTCTGTCTTCTAATTCAGGGAGTGAAGGTTCAATCCCTTGTTGGGAAACTGAGATTCCCCCATGACGTGTGGCCCGGTCAAAAAAAAATTTTTTTTAATTGAGCAATTGTAAAATGCCTGGAGAAAAAAGGACAAGACACACCCACAGAGCAAAGAATTACAATATACTTCTGGTCAGAAACTATACAAACTATAGGACACCAGAGTGACACTGTTAAATTACAAAAGAAAATAAAGAACCTCCCCTGCCCCACAGCCTGGAGTTCAATTGCCTGTCAAAAACATCTTTCAAAAATGAAAGCAAAAAGGACTTCAAAAAAAGCAAAATCAGAGAGAGTTCCTGCCTTCAGGAAACACTGAAGGAAGTTTGGGGACAGCAGGAGAACACCACTCTGGAAATGAAAGGTTCTGGAAATAGTGAATGCATGGGTGAATATGATTTTTTTCTTTATTTTAAAATCCTTTAAAAAGGTAATGAACTGCTTTAAACCAAAGTAATGACAGCATACTTTGGGGTAAGATCTACTTAGAAGTAAAGTGCTACAGTAGTACTTAAGTATGAATCTATAAAGATAGTTGAAGAGACTTGTGTTGTCTGAGTCAGAGATGTGGGATGACTTGTATCTATAGCAGCTACATGATGAAAAGTGTCTGTGTTACGGATCTGTACATGTGCTCATGTTCTGAGTGTTCTCCATGTCCACGCCATTTTCCTCCTTTCTCTGTATGCCCAGAGGGAGTGCACTGCTTCCTGGGATTTCTGCTTAGGTTTGGACAGGTGAGGTGTGTGTCACCCCTGCTTCTCTCCTGCTGGCACACATCTGGGGGTGTCTATCCATGTGGCTGAAGCTCCCATGTTCACCACAGACCCTCCCCCTGCTCATCAGACATAAGGGTGTTAACTGCTTCTGGGGACTTCACCATCCCTGGTTGATTTTCTTAATTCTGGACACACTTCTGTAAATAGTTTGTTTATTAAATATTCTTGAGTTAATGATTTTGAGTATAACGTTTGTTACAAATGATGAACGTGTGACCAAATTTTGAGTATCAGCTACTGGCCCATGGGGCATAGGCTGACATCTGGAGATTTCTCGCACTCAAGATTGGTATTTTCTCTTTGTGTTTTAATAATTCAGTAAAAATTATAAATTCTTTGTGTGTTTTGTTTTGTTTTGCTGCAAACATAAATGACTCTGGAGATTGTTACCATCTGCTCCATATGCTGGTGGTCTTGCAGCGATAGACTGAAACATCATGAGGTCTTTGTGCTACCTCTGGGTTGGTTGACCTTACAAGAAAGCATTATTATTTTTGTTAAATATGTATGGACAAGAAAAAGGTAACTCATTACTGAGTGAAGAAAGAAAGGAATGATGTACTGTACTTCCCTGTATTCTTATTTTAAAAACTTGTTCTGTGCAATTAAAATACTCTTGTTCCATATTTGGCTTTTTTTTTTTATTATGTATAATTCACACAGTCTGTCATCTATACACACGATTTCCCATTTCAGGATTCAGAATCACCCCCAGAGAACCTCTTCAAAGGCTCCCTACTAGGTTCCATCACAGACACCATGCCAAATTGAAAATCAACTTTTCTAAGATTAAAACAGAGGTTCTTCAGTTATAGATTCATGTGTGTGTGTGTGTCTGACTCTTTGTGGCCCCATGGACTGTAGCCTCCCCAGGCTCCTCTGTTTATGGGATTTCCCAGGCAAGAAGACTGGAGTGGGTTGCCATTTTTTTTCCCAGAGGATCTTACCAACCCAGGGATTGAACCAGCATCTCCTGCATAGGCAGATGGATTCTTTATCACTGAACCACTTGGTAAACCCTACATGAAGCATAATAAGTTAGGCTGAAGTAGACTGTTAAAGAGGCCAACATAGGTCCAGTGTAGCACCCTCCCTGTCATTTATCAGGTATCCTTTTGCACCCAGTCATTCTCTGCTACTGCACACAAACGGTCTGTCTGTAATAGTGCTCTGTGATCTGTTTATGATAGTGAAATGGTTTCCCCCATTGAGATTCTCCCCTGACCTTTATTGGCCACATAGTGAAGGGAAAAGCCCTTCTCACTCTGGTTATCTTAGAAAATTCTGATTGTCTCCTGATGTCTGTCTGTAACTTAGAAGCAGGCATCGTGACCTTGACATGTCGTGATTAGCTCAAAAGAATGAAATGGAAGTTAAAGTATGCTTTTCTTCCACATGGGATAGATTCCTCTCAACACTGCAAGCTCAGTCTCCATATCAAGTCACCTTGGTAAGTAGTGGATTTGTTCCAGGGCCAAGTCTGCAGATTTGGTGATGCTATATGATTATTTATTTTCTCTGTGGGCTCTTTGTAGCTTTTTTTCACAATTATTACACAGTTCATCCAGGCAGTCTTGGCATCTTGTTATCAAGACTCTTTTAAAATGCTAAGATGAAATATACTAGGAACAAATTTATTTAATGCCTGAATACCTACATCATTATATTTAGATATTTGTGTATGTGTGCTCAGTTGCTCCTTTGTGTCCGACTCTTTGTGACCTCATGGACTGTAGCCCTCCAGGCTCTTCTGTTCATGGGATTATCCAGGCAAGAATACTGGAGTATGTTTTCATTTCCTCCTCCAGGGCATCTTCCCCACACAGGGATAAAACCCATGTCTCCTGCATTGGCAGGTGGATTCTTTACCCCTGAGCCACCTGGGAAACCCTCAAATCATTAAGGATGCCCAGCAAAGATAATGTAGCTGTGAAGCAGTCACTGGTGAGATGAAAAGGAGAGAGAAACACAATGAGGTGATGTTTGTAAATTGAGGGTCTCAAAGCGCTGCTGCTGCTGCTGCTAAGTCGCTTCAGTTGTGTCCGACTCTGTATGACCCCATAGACAGCAGCCCACCAGGCTCCCCCGTCCCTGGGATTCTCCAGGCAAGAACACTGGAGTGGGTTGCCATTTCCTTCTCCAATGCATGAGAGTGAAAAGTGAAAGTGAAGTCGCTCAGTTGTGTCTGACTCAGCTGTGTCTGACTCTTTGCGACCCCATGGACTACAGCCCACCAGACTCCTCCATCCATGGTATTTTCCAGGCAAGAGTACTGTAGTGGGGTGCCATCGCCTTCTCCGCAATTAAAGCACTACTTTCATTTAAATTGTTCATTAATAAACACATGAAGCTCAGACTCACAAAAAGATGTGCAAAGTGGATTAACTTTCACGTGCTTGTTAGAGACTTATGTGAAGGAAACAATGAAACCAGAGATGCCATCACTGCAGCCATCCAAAGTGGTATGGATGTGTCCCCAAACCATGACATCACCAGGCAGCTCTGAGTGCAAAAGCAAATCGTTTATTTTGTCCTCCTGGGTATAACAGATTAATAGAAAGCAGAGTGCATCCAGTGATGGCGATGTCTACAGTCAGGACCATGTGCCCCAGTGTGAGGGTGGGGTCAGTGGTTGAGGATGAAGCCAGGCTGCTACCCCTTGTTGAGGAGCAGGCTCTGCCCTGACTTGGGGCATCCAGAGATCAGAACATGGCTGTGTCAAATCACGCCTGCTGCTGATACTTCCTCAGTGCTGCATTTGAAAGGAAAACATCTGTATTCATATATATATACTGAGTAAACAGTTTGATGAATTAATATGTGTGAGTGTGATCATTAGGAACTGTAAACTCTGGTTTCCTTGCCAACGAGGTATTTTCCAGTCTGAACTCACACCACTTTCCAGCCTGTCATGATGCAGATACACTTGTCACAGAGAAAAAGCAGTTGGTAGTGATGGTACGAGTTCATACTCTGCCCAGAACTTAGCTCACCTGCGTGGGACCTGGGGTCTGTACAGAGGAAAATAGTCTGTTTCTTTTAGAAAGTAATCTGGGGACTCCCCTAATCCTCTGAATTTTAAAAGAGAAGGATAGGGCTTCCTTGGTTTCTTAGTGGTAAAGAATCTGTCTGCCAATGCAGGAAACAAGTGTTTGATCCCTGATCCTGGAAGATTCCACCTGCCACGGAGCAAAACCTGTGTGTCACAACTACTGAGCCTGGTTAGAGACCTTGGGAACCATAACAAGAGAAGCAACTGAAAATGAGAAGCCCACACATCACAACTAGAGAGTAGCCCCCACTTGCTGCAACTAGAGAAAAATTCAAGCAGCAGCAAAGATGCAGCCTAGCCAGAAATAGTCTTTTAAACAAGCATAGGATACTTAGAGATTAGTTGTGCCAAGAGCATAACTTTCAAGAAAAAAGAGATGAGACATATATAAGAAGGTTCACCCACACCTACCCTCCACCTTCTGAAGAGGAGGGTCTGGGTAGGGCCATAGACAATTCAAGGTGGGAACCCATCAGATGCTGAATCCACATCCCCACTGAATATAGGGTAGTATTACCAGAGATGTCACAGCTAGGCCCCCAGATCCCACATCCCACGTCTGGTGCTGTCCTGTCTTAATTTCCTTGCTAAATACAAAAAGGCAAAATGGTTGTCTGAGGAGACCTCACAAATAGCTGAGAAAAGAGAAGTGAAGGGCAAAGGAGAAAAGGAAAGATGTGTCCATCTGAATGTAGAGTTCCAAAAAATAGCAAGAAGAGATGAGAAGCCTTCCTAAGTGATCAATGCAAATAAATAGAGGGAAACAATAGAATGGGAATGACTAGAGATCTCTTCAAGAAAATTAGAGATACCAAGGGAACATTTCATGCAAAGATGGGCTCGATAAAGGACAGAAATGGTATGGACCTAACAGAAGCAGAAGATATTAAGAAGAGGTGGCAAGGACACACAGAACTATACAAAAATAGATCTTAATGACCCAGATAACCATGATGGTGTGATCACTCACCTACAGCCAGACATCCTGGAGTGCAAAGTTAAGTGGGCCTTAGGAAGCATCACTCTGAACAAAGCTAGTGGAGGTGATGGAATTCCAGTTGAGCTATTTCAAATCCTAAAAGATGATGCTGTGAAAGTGCTGCACTCAATATGGCAGCAAATCTGGAAAACTCAGCAGTGGCCACAGGACTGGAATGTGTCAGTTTTCATTCTAATTCCAAGGAAGGGCAATGCCAAAGAATGTTCAAACGACCACACAATTGCAGTCATCTCACATGCTAGCAAAGTAATGCTAAAAATTCTCCAAGACAGGCTTCAACATTATGTGAACCGTGAACTTCCAGGTGTTCAAATTGAATTTAGAAAAGGCAGAAGAACCAGAGATCAAATTGCCAACATAGAAAAAACAAGAGAATTTTGGAAAAACATCTGCTTCATTGACTACGCTAAAGCCTTTCACTGTATGGATCACAACAAACTGTGGAAAATTTTAAAGAGATGAGAATACCAGACCACTTTATCTGCCTCCTGTGAAACCTGTATGCAAGTCAAGAAGCAACTTTTAGAATTGGACATGGAACAGCAGACTGGTTCCAAATTGGGAAAGGAGTATGTCAAGGGTGTATATTGTCACCCTGCTTATTTAACTTATATGGAGAGTACATCATCCGAAATTCCAGGCTAGATGAAGCACAAGCTGGAATCAAGATTGCTGGGGTAAGTATCAATAAACTCAAATATGCAGATAACACCATCCTCATGACATAAAGTGTAGAGGAACTAAAGAGCCTGTTGATGAAAGTGAAAGAGGAGAGTGAAAAAGCTGGCTTAAAACTCAACATTCAAAAAACTAATATGGCATCTGATCTCATCACTTCATGGCAAATAGATGGGGAAACAGTGGAAACAGTGACAGACTTAGGGCTCCAAAATTACTGCAGTTGGTGACTGCAGCCATGAAATTAAAAGATGTTTCTTCCCTGGAGGAAAAGCTATGACCAACCTAGACAGCAGAGACATTAAAAAAGCATCAGAGACATTACTTTGCCAACAGTGGTCTGTATAGTCAAAGCTATGGTTTTTCTAGTAGTCTTGTATGGATGTGAGAATTGGGCCATAAAGAAAGCTGAGCACCGAAGAATTGATGCTTTTGAACTATAGTGTTGGAGAAGATTCTTGAGAGTCCCTTGGACTGCAAGGGGATCAAAGCAGTCCATCCTAAAGAAAATCAGTCCTGAATATTCATTCGAAGGACTGAAGCTGAAGCTCCAATTCTTTGGCCACCTGATGTGAAGAACTGACTCATTGAAAAAGGGACTGATACTGGGAAAGATTGAAGACAGGAGGAAAAAGGGATGGTAGAGGATGAGATGGTTAGATGACATCACCGACTCGATGGACATGAGTTTGAGCAAGCTCCTGGAGTTGGTGATGGACAGGGAAGCCTGGTGTGCTGCAGTCCATGGGGTCACAAAGGCTAGGACACAACTAAGAGACTGAACTGAACTGAACATCAGGTCCCATCTTTGACTCGTGGCTGAGTATGGGTGTTATATGTCACTCTTTTGCCTTGTTGAGAGCTTTCCTGATGGAAGCAATGAGAAACCACCTGCTCTGGCTCAGTCAGTGCTGTGCTGGTGACAGGTGATTGTGTCTCCTATATCTATCTATTTAGCGCTCTAAGCTATTTTGAGACCACAGTCCCACCAGGTGGCAGGATTGGGCATAAACTCCTCCATCTCCCTAGACATGAAGTACTCTCTGTTATACTACTGTTAATTATGCTGTTTTCATCCCTGTATAAGTCAGCTAATTTATTCGGATACCTCAAAGTCCTTACTGGCATTTGTCACAAACTAAAGCTGGAAAGATTGAGGGTCTGAAAAGATCACAAAAAGTGTATCTCATTTGGATTATTAGTCATTTTACTATTGCATAGTTTTTGACAAATTAAACTTTTTTGAGCTCTAGTTTCCTATCTGTAAATTAAAATGGGGTTGTGGAGTCTTGCAGTGTGTGTCCAGTCCATTCATCCTGTTCTGGGGCCTGGAATCCTGGCACACTCTACTTACCTTTGGGCAGCACTCTGGCCTGCCTAGCTGCAGCTGTATTCTATCCCAGTGGCGAGTGACTGCCCAGGTTTTGGGCAGGTGACTCAAGAAGTGTATTTACCAAAACCATATAAACAGGTGCTGAGAAGTGACCTCACTCAGGACAGAGCTGCTCTTATCCATCTTCCCTCCTTGCAGGGATAACCCAGCCATCAGCCAGGATGGAGAGTTCTAAAACTTAAAATGAAGCAGAGGGCTTCCCTGGTGTCTTAGTGCTAAGGAATCTGCCTGCCAATGCAGGAAACACGGATTAGATCCCCATCCGGGAAGATCCCACAAGTCATGGAGCAGCTAAGCCCATGTGGCACAACTATTGAGCCTGTGCTCTAGAGCTAGTGAGCCACAACAAGAGAAGCTACTGCAGTAAGAAGCCCACACACTGAAACTAGAGAGTAGCCCCCACTCACCGAGAAGAACCCACGCAGGAACGAAGATCCAGCAAAGCCAAATAAATAAGTAAAATCATTAACAAGAGTGAAGCAGAGATGTGACTCTAAGGAAAGTCCCTAGTGTCATTTGAAGTCTGGACCCACTTTTCCCTAAGGTAGCTACACTCAAATTCTGTTTCCTAGGTTTCTTTTCTGCTGTAGTTGCATTTTGTCTCTTGCAATCAAGAGAATTTTGACTAAAATAGGTATTACACCTGCTGGGCTTCCCTGGTGGCTCAGAGGTTAAAGGGCCTGCCTCCAGTGCGGGAGACCCGGGTTTGATCCCTGGGTCGGGAAGATCCCCTGGAGAAGGAAATGGTAACTCACTCCAGTATTCTTGCCTGAAAAATCTCATGGACAGAGAAGCCTGGTAGGCTACCGTCCATGGGGTTGCAAAGAGTCGGACACGACTGAGCGACTTCACTTTCACTGTTTCTAAGATTCTTCATAAGACTGAGGTAAAAAATAAAGTGTATAGGCCTCTTACTTTTTTATGTGTAAAAACTGTGCTAACATACATACAATATAAAATGTACCTCCCTAAGTATTTTAAGTCTAAGTGTGGAAGAGCTGATGCTTTCAAATTGTGATGCTGGTGAAGACTCTTGAGAGTCTTTTGGGTTGCAAGGAGATCACACCAATCAATCCTAAAGGAAATCAATTCTGAATATTCATTGGAAAGACTGATGCTGAAACTGAAGCTCCAATACTTTGGTCACCTGATGCGAAGAGCCAACTCACTGGAAAAGACCCTGATGCTGGTAAAGACTGAGGGCAAGAAGAAAAGGAGGCGACAGAGGATGAGATGGTTAGATAGCATCACTACTGAATGGACATGAATTTTAGCAAATTCCAGGAGATAGTGGAGGACAGGGAAGCCTTGCATGCTGCAGTCCATGGGATTGCAAAGAGTCGGACATGACTTAGTGATGGAACAACAACAATTCCAGTGTGTTAAGTATATTCATAATAGTTTGAATATATTACCACCATCCATCTCAATAGCTCTTATCATCTTGCAAAACTAAACTTCTGTACCCATTAAAAGCCCCAAGGCCCCTTCCACCAGCCTCTGGTTACCACCTCTCTACTTTCCACATTAGGTAACATTCAAGTGAAATGGTACAGTATTTGTCCTTATGTGACTGCCTTATTTCTCTGAACACAGTGATAAACCTCGAGGTTTATCCATGTTGTAGCAAATGTCAGAATTTCCTTTGTTTTAAGGCTGGATCATATTCAATTGTATATATACATCCCGTATTGCTTATCCATTCATCCATTGATGGACACTTGGGCTGTTTACCCATTTTAGCTGTTGTGAATGATGTCAGTGTTAACATGGGTGTACAGATGTTGCTTTCAGGCCCTGCTTTTATTTATTTTTTGGCTGTGTGGGGTCTTTGCTGCTGCGTGGGCTTTTCTTTAGTTGAGGCAAATGAGGACTACTTTCTAGTTGTGGTGCATGGGCTTCTCATTATGGTGGCTTTTCTTGTGGAACACAGACTCTAGGGCACATGGGCTTCAGTGGTTGAAGCTCCTGGGCTCTAGAACACAGGCTTAGTAGTTATGGTGCATGGGCTTAGCTTCTCTGAGGCACGTGGTACCCTCCTGGATGAAGGATTGAACCAGTGTCTCCTGCATTGGCAGGTGGATTCTTTATCACTGAGCCACCAGGGAAGCCTCTTGAATGTTGAGTTTTAAGCCAGCTTTTTCACCCTTGTCTTTCACCCTCATCAAGAGATTCTTTAGTTCCTCCTCACCTTTTGCCCTTAGAGTGATATCATCTGCATATCTGAGGTTGTTGATAATTCTCCAGGCAATCTTGGTTCCACCTTTTAATTCATCCAGCCCAGGATTTCAAATGGTATACTCTATGTAGTAAATAATCAGGGTGACAGTATACATTATTGTCATACTTCCTTCCCAATTTTGAACCAGTCTGTTGTTCCATGTCCAGTTCTAACTGTTGCTTCTTGATCTATGTACAGGTTTCTCAGGAGACAGGTAAGGTGGTCTGGTATTCCTGTCTCTAAGAATTTTCCACAGTGTGTTGTGATCCACACAGTCAAGAGCTTTCATGTAGTCAGTGAAGCAGAAGTAGATGGTTTTCTAAAATTCCCTTGGTTTATCTGTGATCCAGTGTATGTTGACAATTTGATCTCTGGTTCCTCTGTGTTTTCTGAACCCAGCTTGTACATCTGGAAATTCTTAGTTCATTTACTGCTGAAGCCTTGCTTGGAGAATTTTGAGCATAGTCTTGCTAATATGTGAAATGTGTGCAATTATATGGTAGTTTGAACATTCTTTGGCATTGCCCTACTTTGGGATTGGAATGAAAACTGACCTTTTCCAGTCCTGTGGCCACTGCTAAGTTTTCCAAACTTGCTGGCATATTGAGTGCAGCACTTTCACAGCATCATCTTTCAGGATTTGAAACAGCTCAACTGGAATTCCATCACCTCCACTAGCTTTGTTCATAGTAATGCTTCCTAAGGCCCACTTAACTTTACACTCCAGGATGTCTGGCTCTAGGTGATGATCACACTATCATGGTTATCTGGGTCATTCAGACTTTTTTGTATAGTTCTGTGTATTGTTGCCACCTCTTCTTAATATCTTCCGCTTCTGTTTCTGTTAGGTCCTTACTGTTTCTTCCCTTTATCATTCCCATCCTTACATGAAATGTTTCCTTGATATCTCTAATTTTCTTGAAGAGATTTTTAGTTTTTCCCATTCTGTTTTTTCTCCTCTATTTCTTTGCATTGTTCACTTAAGAAGGCTGTCTTATCGCTCCTTGCTATTGTCTGGAACTCTGTATTCAGTTGGGTATATCTTTCCCTTTCTCCCTTGCTTTTTGCTTCTCTTTTTTTCTCAGCTATTTGTAAAGCCTCCTCAGATAACCACTTTGCCTTCTTGCATTTTTTTCCCCTTTGGGATAGTTTTGGTCACCACCTCCTGTGCAGTGTTACGAACCTCTGTCCATAGGTTCTGTGTCTACCAGATTTAATCCATTGAATCTATTTGTCACCTCCACTGCATAATTATAAGGGATTTGATTTAGGACATACCTCAATGGTCTACTGGTTTTCCCTCCTTTCTTCAACTTAAGCCTGCAAAAGAAAAAAAGTTAAGTCTGAATTTTGCAATAGGGAACTGTGGGCTTTAATAATAGTAATAATAAGAAATATATCAATGTTAGTGCATCAAAGGTAACAAATATACCACAGTAATTGTTGACTGTTGTTGTGAGTTGTTTAGCCACTAAGGCGTGTCTGATTCTAAACGACCACATGGACTGTAATCCACCAGACTGTTCTGTCTGTGGGATTTCCCAGGCAAGAATATTGGAGTGGGGTGCCTTTCCTTCTCCAGGGGATCTTCTCTACCCAGGGATTGAACCCGCATCTCTTACATCTCTTGCATTGGCAGGCAGACTCTTACCCCTGAGCCACCAGGGAAGCCCTATATTTCAATAATTTAGAAGTGTAAATATAGGGGACACTGTCTGAAGATGGAGGGTGGAGGATATAAAGGAACTCCTTGTACTTTACAATCAATTTCTATGTAAAACTGACACTGCTATAAAAAATGGTCTAGTGATAAAAAAATACTACCCATGGGCCTTAAAAAAAGAATTTTACAAGTTTGTCTTTGTCATAGATACAGATTTTTAAATGCTCAAATGTGAACAGAAATTGATCAGGCAATGCACATGTGATTTTATATGTATACAATAGACATTTTTATGTACTTGCATAAATATATATTAAATAAATAACATATAAAGACTTTCTGAAAACCTATAAGCAAAAGTTCTTCACAGAATGTGTGAACATTGGACTAATGGGAGCTCTTATCCATTGTTGTGAATATACATCTTTATTTAATGTATTTAATATTAATATCCCTGGATACTAATTCTGTGTAATTATTGTAAATTCCTTCCGATTTGTTGCTGGTCTTTCCATTTTGCTTATGGTGATTTTTTTGCTGGTGAATACACATTGATGGACTTCCCTGGTGGCTCAGATGGTTAAGGAACCTTGCTGCAATTCAGGAGACCGGGGTTCAATCCCTGGAGCAGGAAGATCTGCTGGAGAAGGGAATGGCTACCCACTCCAATATTCTTGCCTGGAGAATCCCAAGGACACAGTAGTCTGGAGGCCTACTGTCTATGAGGTTGCAAAGAATAAGACACGACTGAGTGACTAACTCAGACACACAGACACACACCCATCTACAGGAGGACAAGGAAATGTGTAAGATTGTTCCTGGAAACAGTGTTGAATCAGTTGCAAAAGTAAAATTTAGAACAAGGTGGCAGAGGAGTAGGTGGATGTGGAATACATCTCTCTCCATGGATACATCAGGAATACACCTTCAGACACAGAAGTGCATGCAGAACACCAGCTGAGAGTGGACAGGAGTACCTGACCAGTGGAAAAGAATATATAGAACCACGCTAAACTCGGTAGAACAAAGGAACTGGGGGGAAAAACAGGAGTGTTAGTAGGACTGGACCTACCTTTGGCAGGTGGGGGAACTGAAACAGGGGTCCAATCCCCACAGCAGGGCAGTTGTCTGAGTCAGAGGAGACGTGTTTAAGGCTGAGAGTGAAACAGCTGATCTGTGGCAGCTAAATGGAATGGGAATCAGATAGTCCTTGCTAAAGCCATACATATGCCGGGCAGGAACATGGGTCTCCTGGAAGGGGCAGTGGCTGGGAGCTGGAGTTTGGGATTGTGGTACAATCCCAGGGCGAGGGCTGCTGTTGTCTCCAGAAAGACAGATTGAGGGGATGTGAGGGAAGAGATTGTGGTGGGAAATGCCTGTGGAGGAAAGCCAGGCAGCCATGGAAGCAAGGTGATACTCCTGAGTCACACATAGAGGATGGAGCCATCACCATGGCCTCTCTCCACATGCCAGCATTGGCAGCTGAACAATAGAGAGGCTGGCCCATCAAATGCCTGATGCGCTGAAATACAGAGTAGGACCCATCAGGGGGTCCCCTCTATGTGCCGAACAACAGAGAAGGACCCCAGAAAAGGGATCCCTCTAAGTGCCTGAACAGGCAGAGCTATGGAGAAAGACTGGCCAGAGAGGCCTGATGGCCAGCTACGAGAGGCTCGAAAAAAGACTGGTAGGGCCGTAACTCCTGACATGGAGGCAGTTTGTGTCCCTGCACACTTGGCGCCACCAGGGTCCCTGCAAGCCAAGCAGCTGCTCCACCTTCATGCTCAACCCTCACTGGGGCAGAGCTGCCACAGGCCAAAAAAAAAAGTCTGGTATTTATGCATGCAGTGTCACTTCCGTCCTGTCTGACTGTTTGCAACCCTGTAGACTGTGGCCTGCCAAGATTCTCTGTCAGAGATGGGGTTCTCCAGGCAAGAATACTAGAGGGTATTGGCCAATACTGGTTGTCGTGCCCTTCTAGAACACTATATTTCCTGCTACCCTAGCCACCAATCCTCCTGAGTACCTGGTGCTGGCAGCACCCCTGCAACCCAAGCCGTTGCACCACTTCCACACCTGGCCCTCACAGTGGCAAACCCAAGCCCTCCAGGGAAGCTTCAGGAGCTAAACCCCAGTGGACGACCAACATGTAGAGGTGGAAATAAAACCACAATTGAATCACAGGGGCAGTGTGGCTAAGGAAGAAGACTCAAAACCTTCCTACCAGCTGACAAGCTGCAGATTAAATCTACGTGATCAACTAAGCAGACTCTGTGTCTATAGAATATATAAAGGGCCATTGAGGGCTCCCACAAAAGAAAACACACTAGCTCTGATAGCTGTGGACATTGGAGGCAAGAACACACAGGAATAGAACCAGATTAGAATCTGAGCAGCCCCCACAGCAGGTCCAGAGATCAGTACAGTGTTGGAGGGCATCCTAGGGAGGTAAGGTGGACTGTGAATCGCAGCATGGGAAAGGACTCTTGACAGCAGTGACTCAAGAAAAACATTTATTATTCTTATTTTTTGACTTGTTCTGCAGATTCTTTTTCTCCCCCCTCCTCCCCCCCACACCCCCCCCACCTCTGTTGTAGTTGTTGATTTTTTGGCACTAAGAAATCCAATTAAGCTTTTGAGCTTTTTTTTTTTCCTTCTTCCTCAGTCACATATTTTATTGTCGTCATAAATCTCTGCCTCGACGTTGGGCCTTTGCAGTTCTGTGGAGTTTTCCTCTTCTTTTCTCTTTTTATAATTTTAATTATTTAAACCTATTATTTTTTTCTACGTCTATTCCTTTGTTTGCTTTTCCTACTGTTTTTTCCCCCTTGCAGTTAATCTTTAATGTATATAAATCTTCTTTATCTATCTCTATTTAACTTTTCATATCTATTCTTTCTTTTCTTTATCTCCTTTCCTCTCAACGTATTTGTTAGTTTTATTTTCATTGCTTTATTCCCCAGTTGGCACTTTGCATTAGTTTTGTATTCCAGTTTGTGTTTTAATTAGTTTTGTTCTGGTAGATATAATTTTTGGTTTCCTTTGTTTGCTGGGTCAATCTATTGTACTTAATTTTTGTTGGACTGTTCTGATTTTGCTTATGGGTGTATATGTATATGTGTATATCCAGTCACAGTTTCTATTGTTGTTATAAACCTTTGCCTCTACATTGGGCTTTTGCAGGTCTGTGGAGTTTTACTTTTTTCTTTCTTCTGTTTTTTTCCTCTTTTCTCTTTTTTATTATTTTAATTTTTTAAAACCTATTATTTTTTTCTACCTTCATTCCTTTGTTTGCCTTTCCTACTGTTCTTTTTCCCTTGCAGTTAACCTTTAATGTATATAAATCTTCATCTACCTCTATTTAACATTGCCTATCTATTCTTTCTTTCCTTTCCTCTCAACATGTTTGTTAGTTTTGTTTTCATTGCTTTATTCTCCACTTGGCACCTTGCTTTAGTTTTGTTTTCCAGTTTGTGATTAGGTTAGTTTTGTTCTTAACTGGTAAATATAATTTTTGATTTCCTTTGTTTACCAGATCAATCTACTGTACTTTATTTTTGTTGGACTGTTTTCACTTTGCTCATGGGTGCTTATGTATATGTGTATATTCCATTATTTTAATTATTATTTGCTTGATTCTGTAACTGCCATTTTTCTGGGGTTCATCTTTGGTTTCTTGTTTTTGGATATTTGTTTTACTCTTCCTTAATGTCATAGCAAACCACTTGTAGAATCTTCATTCCTGCCCAGAGATCAAACCCTGAGCCTTTGGAGTGGGAGCACCAACTCCAAGACCCTAGACCACCAGAGAACTAACCCTAGGAGGTATCAAATAATGAGAACTCACACAAAGGAAGCCCCTTGAATACAAGACCTGGCATCACCCAACCACCAGTAGCACCCTGTGCAGGACACCTCATCTAAACAATAAACAAAACAAAAATACAAACCTAATCATCAGCAGACAGGAGTACCACTTCACTCAGCCTTGCCCATCAGAGGAAAAACAAACAAACAAAAACTCGGTACAAATCTTACCCTATACGAAGCTCATCTAAAACCACTGGATCAACCTTAGGAGGGCAGAAATCAAAATGAAGAAAGAATTCAACATTCTTCAAGGAAAGGATTCAACTTTCCTTGAAGCCTGGGAAAAGGTGACCTCAAACACAGTAACATTTAAAAAAAAAAAAGAAAAGGCAGAGAATTATTGGACAAATGAAGGAACAAAGTAGAAACACTGAAGTCCAAATAGATGAAGAGGAAATAGGAAAATTACTTTAGAAGAATTCAGCATAATGATAATAAAGAGGATCAAAAACCTTGAAAACAAAATGGAGAAAATGCAAGAATCAATTAACAAAGACATGAAAGAATTAAAGAATAAGCATACAGAGATAAACAACACAATTACTGAAATTAAAAATACTCAGTTCAGTTCAGTCACTCAGTCGTGTCTGACTCTTTGCAACCCCATGAATCGCAGCACACCAGGCCTCCCTGTCCATCACTAACTCCCGGAGTTCACTCAGACTCATGTCCATCGAATCAGTGATGCCATCCAGCCATCTCATCCTCTGTCATCCCCTTCTCCTCCTGCCCTCAATCCCTCCCAGCATCAGAGTCTTTTCCAATGAGTCAGCTCTTTGCATGAGGTGGCCAAAGTACTGGAGTTTCAGCTTTAGCATCATTCCTTCCAAAGAAATCCCAGGGTTGATCTCCTTCAGAACGGACTGGTTGGATCTCCTTGTAGTCCAAGGGACTCTCAAGAGTCAAGAGAAGAAATCAGTGAGCTGGAAGATAAAATGGTGGAAATAACTTCTGAAGAGCAGAATAAAGTAAAAAGAATGAAAAGAGCTGATGATAGTCTCAGAGATCTCTGGGACTATATCAAATGCACCAACATTCAAATTACATGGCTCCCGGAAGAAGAAGAGAAAAAGAAAGGGTAAGAGAAATTTTTGAAGAGATTATAGTTAAAAATTTCCCCAACGTGAAAAAGGAAATAGCCAATCAAGTCCAAGAGGTGCAAAGAGTCCCTTACAGGATAAATCCAAGGAGAAACATGCCAAGACACATACTAATTAAACTAACAAAGATTAAACACAAAGAAAGGCTATTAAAAGCATCAAGGGAGAAGCAACAAGTAACATAGAAGGGAAACCACATACGCTTAACAGCTGATCTTTCAGCAGAAACTCTGCCAGCCAGAAGGGAATGGCAGGATATATTTGAAGTAATGAAAGGGGAAAATCTACAACGAAGATTACTGTATCCAGCAAGGATCTCATTCAAAATTGATGGAGAAATCAAAAGTTTTTCAGACAAGCAAAAGTTAATAGAATTCAGTACCACCAAACCAGCTTTACAACAAATGTTAAACGGACTTATATAGTCAAGAAATACAACAGAAGAAAAAAGATCTACAAAATCAACCCCAAACAATTAGAAAATGGCAGTAGAAACATACATATCAATAATTACTTTAAATGTAAGTGGATTAAATGCTCCAAACAAAAGAGACTGGCTGAATGGATACAAAAAGAAGACCCATTTATATGCTGTCTACAAGAAACCCACTTCAGACCTCAAGACACATATAGACTGAAAGTGAGAGGATGAAAAAATATATTCCATGCAATGGGAAGTGAAAGAAAGCTGGAGTAGCAATCCTCATATCAGGCAAAATAGACCTTAAAATAAGATTACAAGAGATAAGGAAGGACACTATGTAATGATCAAGGGGTCAATCCAAGAGGAAGCCATAACAATTGTAAATATCTTTGCACCCAACATAGGAGCACCTTAATATATAAGACGAACACTAACAGACATAAAAGGAGAAATTGACAGTAACACAATAATAGTAGGAGACTTTAACACCCCACTCACACCAATGGACAGATCATCAAAACAGAAAATTAGTAAGGAAACACAAGTTTAAAATGATACATTAGATGAGATGGTTCTCATTGATATCTTCAGGACGTTCCATCCAAAAGCAGAAGAATATACCTTCTTTCAAGTGCACATGGAACATTCTCCAGGATAGACCACATCTTGGGTCACAAATCAAACCTCAGTAAATTTAAGAAAATTGAAATCATATCAAGCATCTTTTCTGGCCACAATGCCATGAAACAGATATCAATTACAAGAAAAAAACTGTAAAAAACAGGCACGTGGTGATTAAACAATATGTTTCTAAATAACGAACAGGTTACTGCAGAAATCAAAGGGGAAATAAAAAAATTTCTAGAAATGACAATGAAAACACGAGAACTCAAAACCTATGGGATGCAGCAAAATCAGTTCTAAGAGGGAAGTTTATAGCAATACAATCTGACTTCAAAAAACAGAAAAACATCGAATAGACAACCTAACTATAATACCTAAAACAACTGGAAAAAGAAGAAAAACAAACAAAAAAACCTCCAAAATTAGCAGAAGGAAAGAAATAAAGGGCAGAGCAGAAACAATTGAAAAAGAAATGAAAGGAACAATAGTAAAGATTAATAAAACTAAAAGCTGGTTCTTTGAGAAGGCAAGCAAGATAGACAAACCTTTAGCCAGACTCATTAAGAAAAAGATAAATGAACAAAATTAGAAGTGAAAAAGGAGAGGTTACAATAGACAATGCAGAAATACAAACGATTATAAGAGACTATTATGAACAACTGTATGGCAATAAAATAGATAACCTGGAAGAAGTGGGCATATTCTTAGAAAAGTTCAATCTTCTAACACTAAACCAGGTAGAAATAGAAATTAACAACAACCCAATTACAGGCACTGAAATTGAAGCTGTGACCAAAAATCTCGCAAAAAGCAAAAGCCCAGGACCAGATGGCTTCACAGGAGAATTCTGTTATTTAGAGAAGAGCTAATGCCCATCCTTCTAAAACTCTTTCAAAAAATTGCAGAGGAAGGAACACTTCCAAATTCATTCTACGAGGCCACCATCACCCTGATACCAAAACTGGACAAAGACAACACAAAAAAAGAAAACTTCAAGCCAATATCACTGGTGAACATAGATGCAAAAATCCTCAACAAAATTTTAGCAGACAGAATTCAGCAACATATCAAAAAGCTCATACACCATGATCAAGTTGGGTTTATTCTAGGGATGCAAGGATTCTTCAGTATACAGAAATCAACATGATACACCATATTAACAAATTGAAAGGTAAAAACCATATCATCTCAATAGATGCAGAAAAAGCCTTTGACAAAATTCACCTATTTATGATTAAAACTTCAAAAAATGGGCATAGAAGGAACCTATCTCAACATAGTAAAGGTCACATATGATAAGCTCACAGCAAACATTCTCAGTGATGCAAAACTGAAAGCATTCCCTCTAAGATCAGGAACAAGACAAAGGTGTCCACCTTCACCACTGTTATTCAACATAGTTCTGGAAGTCCTAGCTACAGCAATCAGAGAAGAAAGAGAAAAGGAATCCAGATCGGAAAAGAAGTTGAGCTCTCACTGTTTGGAGATGACATGATACTGTACATAGAAAACCCTAAAGATAGTATCAGAAAATTACTAGAGCTAATCAGTGAATTTAGCAAAGTTTCAGGATACAAAATCAATACACAGAAATCACTTGCATTCCTATATATTAACAATGAAAAGTCAGAAAGAAATTAAGGAATCAATCCCATTCACCGTTGCAACAAAAAGAATTAAATATCTAGGAATAAACTTACATAAGGAGATGAACGAACTGTACACAGAAAATTATAAGACAGTAATGAAGGAAATCAAAGATGACATAAACAATTGGAGAGGTATTCCATGTTCCTGGGTAGGAAGAATCAATATTGTGAAAATGACTATACTACCAAATGCAATCTACACATTTGATGCAATCCCTATCAAATTACCAATGGCATTTTCCACAGAACTAGAACAAAAAATTTCACAATTCATATGGAAATACAAAAGACCCCAAACAACCAAAGCAGTCTTGAGAAAGAAGAAGGGAGCTGGAGGAATCAAGCTTCCTGACTTCACATTATACTACAAAGCTACAGTCATCAAGACAGTGTGGTACTGGCACAAAAACAGAAATACAGACCAATGGAACAAGATAGAAAGCCCAGAAATAAACCCTTGCACCTATGGGTACCTTATTTTTGACAAAGGAGGCAAGAATATACAATGGGGCAAAGACAGCTTCTTCAATAAATGGTGCTGGGAAAACTGGACAGCTACATGTAAAAAAATGAAATTAGAACACTAACACCATACACAAAGATAAACTCAAAATGGATTAAAGACCTAAATGTAAGACCAGAAACTATAAAACTCTTAGAGGAGAACATAGGCAGAACACTCGATGACATAAATGAAAGCAAGACCCTCCATGACCCACCTCCTAGAGTAATGGATATAAAAACAAAGGTAAACAAGTGGGACCTGATTAAACTTAAAAGCTTTTGCACAGCAAAGGAAACTATAAGCAAGGTGAAAAGACACCCCTCAGAGAGGGATAAAATAATAGCAAATGAAACAACTGACAAAGGATTAATTTCCAAAATATACAAGCAGTTCATACAACTCAATGCCAGAAAAACAAACAACCCAATCAAAAAGTGGGAAAAAGGCCTAAACAGACATTTCTCCAAAGAAGACATACAGATGGCTAACAAACACATGAAAAGATGCTCAACATTACTCATTATTAAAAATCAAAACTACAATGAGATATCACCTCACACTGGTCAGAATGGCCCTTATCAAAAAGTCTACAAATAATAAATGCTGGAGAGGGTGTGGAGAAAAGGAAACACTCTTGCACTGTTGGTGGGAATGTAAATTGATACAGCCACTATGGAAGACGGTATGGAGATTCCTTAAAAAACTAGGAATAAAATCATTGTTCAGTTTTAGTTCAGTTCAGTCGCTCAGTCATGTCCGACTCTTTGCGACCCCATGAATTGCAGCACGCCAAGCCTCCCTGTCCATCACCATCTCCTGGAGTTCACTCAGACTCACGTCCATCGAGTCAGTAATGCCATCCAGCCATCTCATCCTCTGTCATCACCTCCTCCTGCCCCCAATCCCTCCCAGCATCACAGTCTGTTCCAATGAGTCAACTCTTCGCATGAGGTGGCCAAAGTACTGGAGTTTCAGCTTTAGCATCATTCCTTCCAAAGAAATCCCAGGGTTGTTCTCCTTCACAATGGACTGGTTGGATCTCCTTGCAGTCCAAGGGACTCTCAACAGTCTTCTCCAACACCACACTTCAAAAGCATCAATTCTTCGGCACTCAGCCTTCTTCACAGTCCAACTCTCACATCCATACATGACCACAGGAAAAACCATAGCCTTGACTAGACGGACCTTAGTCGGCAAAGTAATGTCTCTGCTTTTGAATATGCTATCTAGGTTGGTCATAACTTTTCTTCCAAGGAGTAAGCGTCTTTTAATTTCATGGCTGCAGTCACCATCTGCAGTGATTTTGGAGCCCCCCAAAATAAAGTCTGACACTGTTTCCACTGTTTCCCCATCTATTTCCCATGAAGTGATGGGACCGGATGCCATGATCTTCGTTTTCTGAATGTTGAGCTTTAAGCCAACTTTTTCACTCTCCTCTTTCACTTTCATCAAGAGGCTTTTTAGTTCCTCTTCACTTTCTGCCATAAGGGTGGTGTCATCTGCATATCTGAGGTTATTGATATTTCTCCCGGCAATGTTGATTCCAGCTTGTGTTTCTTCCAGTCCAGCGTTTCTCATGATGTACTCTGCATATAAGTTAAATAAGCAGGGTGACAATATACAGCCTTGACGTACTCCTTTTCCTATTTGGAACCAGTCTGTTGTTCCACGTCCAGTTCTAACTGTTGCTTCCTGACCTGCATACAGATTTCTCAAGAGGCAGGTCAGGTGGTCTGGTATTTCCATCTCTTTCAGAATTTTCCACAGTTTATTGTGATCCACACAGTCAAAGGCTTTGGCATAGTTAATAAAGCAGAAATAGATGTGTTTCTGGAACTCTCTTGCTTTTTCCATGATCCAGCGGATGTCGGCAATTTGATCTCTGGTTCCTCTGCCCCTTCTAAAACCAGCTTGAACATCAGGAATTTCACAGTTCACGTATTGTTGAAGCCTGGCTTGGAGAATTTTGAGCATTACTTTACTAGCATGTGAGATGAGTGCAATTGTGCCGTAGTTTGAGCATTCTTTGGCATTGCCTTTCTTAGGGATTGGAATGAAAACTGACCTTTTCCAGTCCTGTGGCTTGTATGACCCAGCAATCCCAATCCTAGGTATATACCCTGAGGAAACCAAAATTGAAAGAGACATATGTATCCTATTGTTCATTGCAGTACTATTTACAATAGCTAGAACATGGACGCAACCTAGATGTCCATTGATAGATGAATGGTAAAGAAGTTGTGGTACATATACATAATGGAATGTTACTCAGCCATAAAAAGAAATGCATTTGAGTCAGTTCTAATGAGGTGGATGAACCTAGAACCTATTATACAGAGTGAAGTGAGCAAGAAAGAGAAAGATAAATACCAGATTCTAACACATACATATGGAATCTAGAAAAATGGTACTGAAGAATTTATTTACAGGGCAAACTTATTTATTTCTATTTACAATGGGGAAACAGACATAGAGAACAGACTTATGGACATGGGGAGAGTGTAGGAGAGGGTGAGATGTATGGACAGAGTAACATGGAAACTGACATTACCATATGTAAAGTAGATAGCCAACGGGAACTTGCTGTATGGCTCAGCAAACTCAAACAGGGGTTCGGTATCAACCTAGAGGGGTGGGATGAGGGAGGGAGTTTCACAAGGGAAGGGATATATGTATACCATGGCTCAGAGATTAAAGCATCTGCCTCCAATGCAGGAGACCTGGGTTCAGTCCCTGGGTTGGGAAGATCCCCTGGAGAAGGAAATGGCAACCCACTCCAGCACTCTTGCGTGGAGAATCCCGTAGGTGAAGGAGCCTGGTAGGCTACAGTCCACGGGGTCTCAAAGAGTCGGACATGACTGATTGACTTCACTTTCACTTTCATGGCTGATTCATGTTGAGATTTGACAGAAAACAGCAAAATTCTGTAAAGCAATTATCCTTCAATAAAAAGTAAATTAATTTAAAAAACTAAAAAAAGAGTAAAAATTACTTTGAGACTTTTATGGTGTCTCAGTGGAAAAGAATTTGTCTGCCAGTGCAAGAGATGGGTTTGATCCCTGATCCAGGAAGACCCCACATGCTGTGGAGCGACAAAAAGCCCATGAGTCACAACTATTGAGCCTGTGCTCTAGAGCCCTCGAGCTGCATCTGCTGAACCTAGGAGTTCACATTAATCGTTTTTACAATGCTGGTTTATCTTGCTAGTTATAGGATTTTATTAAATCCCAGAATGGCTGGCCAGACCTCCTCCAGGGGCTCAGGAATCCCAAGATCCATTCCCTATCTTATCTATTTTGACTCTTGGCTTGCACTCACTAGCTTATGTAGTCAGGGCAGTGTCCAGGCAGGTCAGAAGCAAGATTAGAGGCCTTCTCTGCTTTCCTGTCTCTGTAGACTGGACAAGATTGCTTCTACTTAATTTCCCTTACAGTGGCCCTCAACCTGTATGCATGCTGGCCCTCTTCTGCCCAGATGACTGCTCAAAGTACTGATAGGATTGAAATAACCTCAGCCTGTGTGTCATCCCCAGCTGTCATGGTTGGAGGGTCCCTCAGATTGAGAGCTCTTGGACCTAATGCAGGTTCAGCAGCAAGTATGTGTGGGAGTATCCCTCTGCTAGAGCCATGTGACAGTGAGACCTGGTGTTGTGCCCTGGTATCTGACTTGGATCCATGTTTTGTTGACAATCCCACACCCCATGTAGCAGCATTCAGTCCGTTTCCCCTACTGCTTTTCCAGTGCCTATCCTCTTTCCCAGCCTTATCACCTCTCTCCATCAGGTCTGCTAACTTCAGTGCCATGACCTTCAGTGCCTTGTTTCCTGGGCCCACCAAGACCTTGCTCCATGTCCATTGCTGACTCCAGACTGCTGGAAGCATTGTGTGGGAGATGGACTGCCCACCCTTGACTTGCCTGGCTCTGGTGAGCTCTCCTGTGTGTGAGTTCAAGATGGGTTCCAGACAGTTTGTGATTGGTCACACTGCCCACTGTCCACCCAAGAGCAGTTGATATGCTGGCTAGACTTGAGCAAATGCCCCAGTCCCACTCCCATGCCATAAAGGGGCTGAGCCTGGGGATGGCACTAAGGGATTCTTCTTTTCTTCTGGGTAGTTAGCCATCCTTGCCCTGGGCAGGGTATTTATTTGGTTGGGCCACAATGTTTCCCTTCCCCTTCTCTCACCTTGAGGTGAGTGCTGCCACCCACTGCTGCATTCCCAATGGCCTGTGTTCCATATGCCTGGGATGTTTTTGAGCTGATTCTCTGGGTCCTTGCAATGCACACGACCTGGTTGTTTCTGCTGCTAGTGTATACTGGTCTCAAAGATTAAAGCATGTATAAGTATGCATGGGACTGAAACAGTATATGGCTCACTAAATCAGTTATGATTCTTTTGGTCACTCACTTGTCTCCTACTTGGATAATAGGCAATGCTAGAGTTGACTACACACCAGAGTAATGCATGCATTTATCAGATCCAACAACACTCTCCCCATAGCTGTGACTGGGGGATGTGTACCATTGGCTGTGGTGATTCATTCAAGTGTTTGCCTAATCAGCCTTTGATGGTAGTTCTCATACCTACTTATGGGTGATGGGGAATCAGGGTTTGAGTCAGGAGAGGGAGCCTGATTAATGGCTCCCACATTCAAGGAAGGCAGCAGGTATGCAAGTGACAGATGCCTGGCCCAGAAAAGTAGTGATGAAAGGACCCTCTTTGATTTTCCATGTCCTATAAATGACTGCTTTAAATCATTCTACAAAAAAAGAGAGATAAATTATTCCACAAGAATCGACTGAAGGGCAGTCAGAAATTCCCTCTACAATAGGGCATATTAGAGATGTTGCAGTTAAAACACATCTGGCATGATTTTGGGAATGGGCAGCCAGTCCATCATGAAAGAGAGTCATTGCCCATGCCTGCCTCTTGGTACTCCTCAAACTGTTAGCCAAATGTCTGTGGGTCCAGAAGCATTTGCATTGAAAAAGCTAGGATGTTCAAAGCAGGTCTGAGCCACTGGGATATCACAGCTAGGAATAATGGAATGCAACTGTGGTCCTATTTTGTTCATTTTCAAAACAGGCCACAGTTAAGAGATACTGGAGTATTCTTATTACACACTGTAGGTGAAATTCTTGAACTGGTGCGAGATGGACCAGAGAGCTGTGCCAAGAATGTTTTTATTAATCATGAATGAAAGTTGGAGGTTCAAAGAAGATCAGACACCATCATGATTCTGACCATAGCTGATGGTGACTGACAATGTGGCTGTGTTCTTCCCATATCCTGCTGGACAGCTGAAGGGAAATGAAAGTTTTTGGTTTCTTGGGGGGTATGGTTGCAAAGCTGAAACTTAAAAGAATTGGTGAAAGGGCATCACCAGGAGTGGAGTGGAGGTGGAGTTAATGTCTTAACTTGACTTAGCAGAGGAAATCTGACATGGACAGGATTGTCAGATAGCTCTTTAGCGATTTTGTGGGTGGTGCTGCATGGCCACTGGTTGAGTGATTTCTCTGATTAATTCCAATAATGAAAGATACTCTGGTATGCCAACTCATTATATGATCCCTGAGCAGTGTCTTCTAAAGTTTTTAGGGATACAGGTGGCATTCAGCCACCCCAATTTGAAGAAAAACAGGTCTGTGATGGTTTCAGATCGCTAGGGCTATACACATGATACACTGAATGGCTGAACATGTGCCTACACTCCTATCAGCAGGTGGAGGTAACCCACTGAACCCTTTTTGTGATGGAGATTGCAGTTATTCATGATTGAGGAGTTCCCAGGCCCACGCTGCTGAGTTCTCTAAGTGCAGGTTTTAAGCTTGTGTTGAGTCCCTGTTTTCTGGTTCTTACCACCCATCACTACTACTGATAAGAATGTTTTGGTGAGGCCCTCCAAGTGGCCCCTCTGGGGTTGGCCAATGGCCCTGATGTAGTGCCAGGTGGTGATGGTTGAACTTTAGAGGAAGTAAAAATAACAAGGTTTCCATATTTCCATAGCTTGTTTCCACAGGTCAACCTGTGAAAGGATCATTAGCAAGAGCATAGCAGTATCAGTGCTATCTTGGGCCACTGTGGAGCTCCACCAGTGTTGCATGGAAAGGAGGGAATAATGTGTGGAGACTGTCCTTCCACCTTTGTGGTGGTGTTGTTAAGGGCAGGAAGAGATGGGGTGGTGGGGAAGGGACTGGTGGGGAGAGGCTTCTTGCCGTCTCCCTACTGGTTTCCTCAATGTTCCTCCTCGATTCCCATCTTAGATGTTCAGGGCAACCATGTCCATGAGGCTTTTGGTATGTCTTCTGCCAGGTCACCCCACCTACTGGGAGGTGGGTTGAGGGTTTGGGGACTGTGTCTCTTGTAACTTTGTTTCTGGCCTGGTCACCCCTGATTTTTGACTGCCCACATGTTGAGTTTGGGCTTCCTAGGTGATGCTAGTGGTAAAGAACCCACTTGCCAATGCAGGAGACCTAAGAGACCTAGGTTTGATACCGGGGTCGAGAAGATCCCCTGGAGGAGGAAATGGCAACCTACTCCATTATCCTTGCCTGTAGAATCCCATGGACAGAGGAACCTGGTGGGCTGTAGTCCATGGGATCACAAAGAGTCAGATACAACTGAAGTGACTTAGAACCAGCAGCACCAGCAATTTGACTTCAGTACTTCTTGGGATGTGTGGTGCAATCACTGAGGGCTTTGACATCCATGTGGCTACTACTGCCTGCTGCTGTCTACCTTATACTGGTTCATCAGCTCTAATCCTGCCATCCTTACATTTCTCCTCACCCTCTAAACTTCAAGACTGACCCTGTCTGACTGTATTTCCCATTGTGCTCTGCTGACTTGTGACCCACTTCCTGTTTCAGTCCCCACTCTCTGTTATAAGACTTGGGGGTAGGTACAGGGAGGGCTGAGAGTTAAGTGTGAAAGAGCATAGGAGCACTTGCATTTTGGGGTAGGACTGGACAGCAGCAGGACTGAGAATGTAGTGTGATGGTGCCTCTTGGGCCCCAGTCAGAGGCCCAAAGTGCTGAGGTCTGCTTCCTTTGGGTGGCCACAGAAGCAGTGTGGTTGTCAGTGGTGAGACAGAGGTTGTGGGGTGTTCCATACCTGCCTTGCCTGACTTACTCTAATTACCTGGCACTACACAGGTGTGGAGGTTTAAAGTCTCATAAGAGTTACCCTTCTTGGGTGTCAGGGAAGTTTCACCAAAGGGCAGTGGGGAGGCCTTTTCCTTTTCCCACAGCCCATGTGCCCAGGCTGGGGCACCACACTGTACCATGGCCACACTGTGTGCACACATGCTCTCTGGGGAGATGGGCCCCTGTGGAGTTCGTGGGGCATCTGAGGTTTACCTGTGTGAGCAATCCTTGTTCAATTATCACTTATGTTGTGTACCTTCATGGGGCTGTGGATTTGGTGGTGACTTTGCAGGGCCCATGGGCCCTCAGTCTGCATAAGTGCAGACATGGTGCCCCAAATCACAGCACACCAAATTTTCCTTTGACTGACTACTGCTTGCTTGAGGTACTTTTGGCAGGGAAAGCAGTGGTGTTGCTTTCAATAAGAGAACAGTCATACACATTGTCAGCCATGATCAGGGCTTTCTGTGTATCCAAGGTCCCTACCTTGACCCCACCTGGGTGAGTAATGTTTGGGCAGGAGGTTTGCTGCTATGTGAATGGCTGTGCCCCAGGGCTCTGTGCCTAGCAGTGAGATGTGAGATAAACCTGTTTTTCACCATACCGTACTTTTTGCATGCCAGTTTGGGGATGGGAGTAACTGGTATCCATCGCTCGGTGGGACTTTTCTGAGATCCTAAAAGATGATGCTGTTAATGTGCTGCACTCAATATGCCAGCAAGTTTGAAAAACTCAGCAGTGGCCACAGGACTGGAAAAGGTCAGTTTTCATTCCAATCCCAAAGAAACACAATGCCAAAGAATGTTCAAACTACCGCACAATTGCACTCATCTCACATGCTAGCAAAGTAATGCTCAAAATTCTCCAAGCCAGGCTTCAACAGTATGTGAACCCAGAACTTACAGATGTTCAAGCTGGATTTAGAAAAGGCAGGGGAACTGGAGATCAAATTGCCAACATCCATTGGATCATAGACAAAGCAAGAGAGTTCCAGAAAAACATTTATTTCTGCTTTATTGATTATGCCAAAGCCTTTGACTGTGTGGATCACAACCAACTATGGAAAATTTTAAAGAGATGGGACTACTAGATCACCTTACCTGCCTCCTGAGAAACTGTATGCAAGTCAAGAAGCAACTGTTAGAACCGGACATGGAACAATAGTTCCATGGTTCCAAATTGGGAAAGGAGTACATCAGGGCTATATATCGTCATCCTGCTTCTTTAACTTATATGCGGAGGAAATCATGAGAAATGCCAGGCTAGATGAAGCACAAGCTGGAATCAAGATTGCCAGGAGAAATATCAATAACCTGAGATATGCAGATAACACTACCCTTGTGGCAGAAAGCGAAGAAGAACTGAAGAGCCTCTTGATGAAAGTGAAAGGAGAGAGTGAAAGGGTGGCTTAAAACTCAACATTCAAAAAACTAAGATCATGGCATCCGGTCCCATCAGTTCAGTTCACTTGCTCAGTTGTGTCCGACTCTTTGCATCTCCATGAACCACAGCACGCCAGGCCTCCTTGTCCATCACCAACTCCCGGAGTCCACCCAAACCCATGTCCATTGAGTCGGTGATGCCATCCAACCATCTCATCCTCTGTCGTCCCCTTCTCCTCCTGCCCTCAATCTTTCCCAGCATCAGGGTCTTTTCAAATGAGTCAGCTGTTCGCATCAGGTGGCCAAAGGCGTTTCAGCTTCAGCATCAGTCCTTCCAATGAATATTCAGGATTGACTTCCTTTAGAATGGACTGGTTGGATCTCCTTGCAGTCCAAGGGACTCTCAAGAGTCTTCTCCAACACCACAGTTCAAAAGCATCCATTATTCAGTGCTCAGCTTTCTTTATAGTCAAATCAATATAATTAATATTGTCACAATCTCATTTATCATTTATCAAATTCAAATTTATCCTGTTTATTATTCTATTTAAAATATCTTATAAATTAAGTATATATAATCTATAATCTATATTATTTATATATATTATATATTCTATATATTCTATATATCATATATATATATAAAGTCCCCTCTTAAGAACATCTAAGTTAATCAACAACTCTTACACAGTTTCAGGTTTTCATTCTTTCATTCTTTTATTGATTTTTGGCTGCATCTGGTCTTAGTTGCAGCATGCAGTCTCTTAGTTGTGATGCATGGGCTTCTCTGGTTGTGGTGCACTGCTTGCTGAGCATGTGGACTGTGTAGTTGTAGTGTGTAGGCTTAGTTGGCCCATGGTATTCAGGATCTTAGTTCCCCGACCAGGGATTGAACCCATGTATCCTGTATTGGAAGGTGGATTGTTAACCACTGAACCTCAGGAAAGCCCCTGCAGTTTCAGTTTTTACATTTATGTTTCAAATCATGCTGATGCCAAGTGATTTCTTGAAGTAATACCCAGTAACTTAAATTTTAGAATTTCATAATCTAAGTCTGGCACGACCTGTCAAATGTACCTGGGAAAGATGATGCCCCCTTATTTCAGAGCTTTGTGTAGTTAGTACAACAGCCTCCCATGTAACAACTAAGTTTTGTTTTACTTGTAGTCCTAGGAATTTCTGAAACAGTGAAAGCAAGACCATGGTTTTATTTAATACCTGTAGAAACTAGAAACCAACCTGTGATTCCAGCAGCACCAAGCCTGTAAAGAGATGTTCTGATTTCTGCTCCAGGGCTTAACTGTGGACCATACTGTCCTGGGGGGTGGCGGCTGCTGTGATTACCTGCCACTTCACGAGCCATGCAGGAAAGGCCCTCTGCTTTCACCCTTCATGCCTCCATCACATCCTTCAATCCCTGCTGTCACAGTAAATATGAAACTGCCTTTCTACTCTATCATTGGCTTGCAGATGTACTTCCTGTGATGTGATTTGGATCATCACAATTCTATTGACATCCCAAAGGAACCCACACAGCTACAGCATTGTTAAATGTTTCAGTTTGTCATTCTGTTACCCAAGATCCCTTTTACCACAGGCCCCAAATAATTGTGATCCAGGCATCTCAAACAAGATAAAATGGAGCAGGAATCTTGATAGACATCAAGATACTTTGCCATATGAAACAAATCTTGCCCTGAAGCAGGTGAACTTATTAAGAGAGAAATATATAAAACCAAAGACTGAAAAATAATCTTTTATATGAAGATGACATCTTTCATTTGGAAATATCTCAAGTTGCTTTTCTCAAGTACAGGAATTCCAAATTACTGCCCTAAAAGTAAAATATGGGAATAGAATGATTAATTTCCCTGTAACTGAAGTATGTATTTCTATAAGAACAACTTTTAAAAATTTCCTGCTCCTTTAGGGTTATTTTACCCTCCATGTCTCATGGCCCATATTTTCTTCTTTATGATGGCTTGCATGAAGTCCATATGACCAGTTGGAAACATATGGCCATCAATCTACCACCCATGTTATTTTGTTTATAAAGAGTAGAAACTCTCAAGTTCCCAAATGGGTGGATTGCTTTAAGAACAGATAGAAAGCATCAAGGAGATGGTCATGTTCCTCAAAGCCTTGGGGAGAATCCAGAACAGAGCAGAGTCTATATATAAGTGTATATGAACATTTATATGTATATAGATATTTACATCTGTATGTGTAGAGATATTTATATCTATATGTATAGAAACATTTATACCTAAATACAGAGAGATATTTATATGTATGCATATGTGTGTGCTAGGTCAGTCATGTCCAATTCTTTGCCACCCTATGGACTGTAGCCTGCCAGGCTCCCCTTTCCATAGGATTCTCCTGGCAAGAATACTGGAGTGGGTTGCCATGCCCTACTCCAGGGGATCTTCCTGAAACAGGGATCGAATCTGCATCTCTTAGGTCTCCTACATTGGTTCAGTTCAGTCGCTCAGTCGTGTCCGACTCTTTGCGAACCCATGAATCACAGCACGCCAGGCCTCCCTGTCCATCACCATCTCCTGGAGTTCACTCAGACTCATGTCCATTGAGTCCGTGATGCCATCCAGCCATCTCATCCTCAGTCGTCCCCTTCTCCTCCTGCCCCCAATCCCTCCCAGCATCACAGTCTGTTCCAATGAGTCAACTCTTCGCATGAGGTGGCCAAAGGACTGGAGCTTCAGTTTAGCAGTATTCCTTCCAAAGAAATCCCAGGGCTGATCTCCTTCAGAATGGACTGGTTGGATCTCCTTGCAGTCCAAGGGACTCTCAACAGTCTTCTCCAACACCACACTTCAAAAGCATCAATTCTTCGGCACTCAGCCTTCTTCACAGTCCAACTCTCACATCCATACATGACCACAGGAAAAACCATAGCCTTGACTAGACGGACCTTAGTCGGCAAAGTAATGTCTCTGCTTTTGAATATACTATCTAGGTTGGCCATAACTTTTCTTCCAAGGAGTAAGCGTCTTTTAATTTCATGGCTGCAGTCACCATCTGCAGTGATTTTGGAGCCCCCCAAAATAAAGTCTGACACTGTTTCCCCATCTATTTCCCATGGAGTGATGGGACCGGATGCCATGATCTTCATTTTCTGAATGTTGAGCTTTAAGCCAACTTTTTCACTCTCCTCTTTCACTTTCATTAAGAGGCTTTTTAGTTCCTCTTCACTTTCTGCCATAAGGGTGGTGTCATCTGCATATCTGAGGTTATTGATATTTCTCCCAGCAATGTTGATTCCAGCTTGTGTTTCTTCCAGTCCAGCGTTTCTCATGATGTACTCTGCATTTAAGTTAAATAAGCAGGGTGGCAATATACAGCCTTGACGTACTCCTTTTCCTATTTGGAACCAGTCTGTTGTTCCACGTCCAGTTCTAACTGTTGCTTCCTGACCTGCATACAGATTTCTCAAGAGGCAGGTCAGGTGGTCTGGTATTCCCATCTCTCTCAGAATTTTCCACAGTTAGTAAATTCAATTTAAAATGTTTAATTAAAACTCTACATGAAATATTGCTAAATATGATGAATTGTTAACAATATGAAAATAAAAACTACAATGACTTATTACCTCAGAAAAGACAATTAGGCCACTAACAAAAAATCTAGAGACAAGAAACTCCTGAGTGGAGTTAAAAAAGAAGACCCCTTAATGATGTTTGTGGGATGTAATTGGTAACAGTCATTATAAGGACCACTAAAGAAAAGCCTTTTAAAAGTAAATATAGAGTTACCATATGATCTGGGAGTTCCATTCCTAGGAATATATACAGAGAAAACCTGATTTTGAAAAGCGCACACACCCAAGCATGCACTGCAGCAGCATTTAAAACAGCCAAGACATGAAAATAAACAAGTTGTACCTGGACAGATAAGTGGACATAGAAAAAGTGATGCAGGTATAAATGGACAATTTCTCAGCAATGAAAAAATGAAATAATGTCATTTTCAAAGACATAGATAAATCTAGAGATAATCATAGTATGTGAAGTAAGTCAGAAAAACAAATACCATATAGTACCACTTATAGGTGAGATGGAAAAAAGTTCATACCAATGAGTTAACTTACGATAGACAGTCTTAGAAAACAAACATGGTTCCCCAAAAAGAATGATGTGTAAAAGGGGTGAATTAGGAGGTTGAGATTAATTTATACCTACAAATATCTATAAAATACCTAATCAACACTAACCTACTTTAGAACTGGTTATATACTAAGCACTATGTAATAACTGATATGTGAAATAAAACCAAGATGATTAGATATATGTATGGGTAATACTGAAAAAAGTTTCTGTACACAAAAACAATATTGTAAGTCAACTTTGCCTCAATAAAAATAAACATTAATGTAAATTAACACAAAAACAAAAGAAATAATGAAACACAAGTTTTAGTGGCTTTTTGTGCCATATTCCACACTGATGTACAATCAGAAACTAGGACCAAACTTAAGACTCCGGTTACCATAGTAACAAGAGAAGTACATGAAGCAACTCTGCCACCTTGTGGCCATTTCTACCAACAGCAACCTTAAAACTATTACCAATACGACCGTGTTATAGTCACAAGGAATGCTGCACTCTAAATGATTCCTGCACTTAAAAAATTTCCAAGGATAACTAAATAGAAAAAAATTAAAACTGGATACTATCAAGAAGAAAAAAATCAACAGTAACTTTTACTCACACTGTTTGAAAAGAAAAACCCATGGAAACATGCTGAATATTGTGAATTATTGGAGATATGCAAGCAAAACTACCATGAGAGATCACTCTGCACCAGTGTGAAAGGCCATCTTCAAAACTCTACAAAGAATAAATCATAGAAAGGGCATGGAGGACAGAGAACTCATTTATGGTACTTGAGGCATATAAATGGTAAAAGTCACTAAAGACAGTAGTATGGAACTGCCCTAAAATGTAAAAATAAAGCTACCATGGGATCCTGAAAATCCACTCCGAAGAGCATAGGAAGAGAAAACCTGATTTTGAAAAGACATATACAGCCATGTGCCCACTGGACTATAGTTTACAATAATCAAAAATGGAAGCAAAGAAAATATTTATAGTGAGATGAATGGATAAAGAAGTGATACGTGTAAACAAAGCTATGTGACTCAGCGATGAAAAAGACTGAAATAATGTGATTTTCAGTAACCTAGATAAGCTTGAGATAATCAAACTAAGTTAAAAAAGTCCAAATCAAAAAACAAATATCATAAGATACTACTTATAGGTGGAACCTAAAAATATACACCAAGGAATGAAATGAGAATACATAAAGTCTCAGAGACGTAAAAAACACACTTCTGGTTATCCAAGAGAGAGAAGGGGGCAGGTTGAAGTTGGAGGTTGGAATTAACATATACCAACTATTACATATAAAATAGACAATCAACAAAAACATTTATTTCAAGTGAGGCCTATCAACACTCTGTAATAAGCTATATAAGAAAATTCCAAAGATGAAAAGACATATGTATAAGTGGAAAACCATTCTGTATTCCAGTAACACACATGACCATGTATATCAATATTGCTACAATAAGAAATACAAGTGTGTTCAATTTTAAAAGGGAGAATTAGACACAAACTTCCAGGTGTTACTTCTGGCACATTCCACTCTAAATCAAAACACCAAATCAGCACTTTCACTAAAGCTCTGGTTGCCTAATAAGCAGAGCTGGCAGGAGGAAATCCTGGCACCTTGTAACCATCTCCCATATCAAAAACTTTTACACCAGAGTTGAGTGGCACTTAATCTTCACAAGGCCTTCAGGGCTCTACATGAAACCTGACCTTAAGAAATGCCATGGGGTAAATAATTGATAAAAAAAATGTCAACAGAACTGATATTCAAGAAGTCAATTGCAAGAAGTATATTTTATTCACATTTTATAAAATATAAACACATGGAAAGATACTAAACATCACTGATTATTAAAGAAATGCTCATCAAAATTACAATGAAATACCACTTCCACTGGTCAGAATGCACAGTCAACCGAAATCTACAAAGAATTAATGCTAGATAGGGTGTGTGGACAGAATCCTCCATTGTTAGTGGTGATGTAATTTGGTGCAGCCACCATGAAAAATAGTATGAAGGTTTCTTAAAATCTAAACATAGAGAAACCCTATGATCAGCCAATGCCACTTCTGGGCTGAGATCCAAAGAAAGTAAAAATTCAAAAAATTCAAAGGAATCACCCTGTTTTCAGGGTGGCAGTATTTATAATCACTAAGATATACAATCAACCAAAATGTCCACGGACAGAAAAAATGATGACAAAGTGGTACATGTATACAATGTAATTCTACTTAGCCATAACACAGAATGAAATAACACCACTGGCAGTAGCATGCAGGGACAGAGAGGTCATCATAAGGTTCAAAGTAAGTCAGAAAGAGAAAGACAAATACCTTATATCTTAAGACATCACTTGCAGGTGGAATGTATAAATTCATACAAATGAACTAATTTACAAAATAGAAACAGACTTAAACTTAGAGAAACAACTTATTCATGTGAAGAAAATCTTAGGGAAGAGGGATAAATTAAGATTTTGGAATTAACATATTCACACAATATATATCAAATGGATAATCAGGTATGACCTAAATCAAATCCCTTATGATTATACAGTGGAAGTGAGAAATAGATTTAAGGGCCTAGATCTGATAGATAGAGTGCCTGATGAACTATGGAATGAGGTTTGTGACATTGTACAGGAGACAGGGATCAAGACCATCCCCATGGAAAAGAAATGCAAAAAAGCAAAATGGCTGTCTGGGGAGGCCTTACAAATAGCTGTGAAAAGAAGAGAGGCAAAAAGCAAAGGAGAAAAGGAAAGATATAAGCATCTGAATGCAGAGTTCCAAAGAATAGCAAGAAGAGATAAGAAAGCCTTCCTCAGCAATCAATGCAAAGAAATAGAGGAAAACAACAGAATGGGAAAGACTAGAGATCTCTTCAAGAAAATTAGAGATACCAAGGGAACATTTCATGCAAAGATAGGCTCGATAAACAACAGAAATGGTATGGACCTAACAGAAGCAGAAGATATTAAGAAGAGGTGGCAAGAATACACAGAAGAACTGTACAAAAAAGATCTTCATGACCCAGATAATCATGATGGTGTGATCACTCATCTAGAGCCAGACATCCTGGAATGTGAAGTCAAGTGGGCCTTAGAAAGCATCACTACGAACAAAGCTAGTGGAGGTGATGGAATTCCAGTTGAGCTGTTTCAAATCCTGAAAGATGAATGTGTGAAAGTGCTGGACTCAATATGCCAGCAAATTTGGAAAACTCAGCAGTGGCCACAGGACTGGAAAAGGTCAGTTTTCATTCCAATCCCAAACAAAGGCAATGCCAAAGAATGCTCAAACTACGGCACAATTGCACTCATCTCACACGCTAGTAAAGTAATGCTCAAAATTCTCCAAGCCAGGCTTCAGCAATACGTGAACCGTGAACTCCCTGATGTTCAAGCTGGTTTTAGAAAAGGCAGAGGAACCAGAGATCAAATTGCCAATATCTGCTGGATCATGGAAAAAGCAAGAGAGTTCCAGAAACACATCTATGTCTGCTTTATTGACTATGCCAAAGCCTTTGACCGTGTGGATCACAATAAACTGTGGAAAATTCTGAAAGAGATGGGAATACCAGACCACCTGACCTGCCTCTTGAGAAATCTGTATGCAGGTCAGGAAGCAACAGTTAGAACTGGACATGGAACAACAGACTGGTTCCAAATAGGCAAAGGAGTACGTCAAGGCTGTATATTGTCCCCCTGCTTATTTAACTTCTATGCAGAGTACATCATGAGAAACACTGGACTGGAAGAAGCACAAGCTGGAATCAAGATTGTTGGGAGAAATATCAATAACCTCAGATATGCAGATGACACCACCCTTATGGCAGAAAGTGAAGAGGACCTAAAAAGCCTCTTGATGAAAGTGAAAGAGGAGAGTGAAAAAGTTGGCTTAAAGCTCAACATTCAGAAAACGAAGATCATGGCATCCGGTCCCATCACTTCATGGGAAATAGATGGGGAAGCGGTGGAAACAGTGTCAGACTTTATGTTTTTGGGCTCCAAAATCACTGCAGATGGTGACTGCAGCCATGATATTAAAAGACGCTTACTCCTTGGAAGAAAAGTTATGGCCAACCTAGATAGCATATTCAGAAGCAGAGACATTACTTTGCCGACTAAGGTCCATCTAGTCAAGGCTATGGTTTTTCCTGTGGTCATGTATGGATGTGAGAGTTGGACTGTGAAGAAGGCAGAGTGCCAAAGAATTGATGCTTTTGAAGTGTGGTGTTGCAGAAGACTGTTGAGAGTCCCTTGCACTGCAAGGAGATCCAACCAGTCCATTCTGAAGGAGATCAGCCCTGGGATTTCTTTGGAAGGAATGATGCTGAAGCTGAAACTCCAGTCCTTTGGCCACCTCATGCGAAGAGTTGACTCATTGGAACAGACTGTGATGCTGGGAGGGATTGGGGGCAGGAGGAGAAGGGGCCAACAGAGGATGAGATGGTTGGATGGCATCGCTGACTTGATGGACGTGAGTCTGAATGAACTCTGGGAGTTGGTGATGGACGGGGAGGCCTGGTGTGCTGCGATTCATGGGGTCGCGAGGAGTCGGACACGACTGAGCGACTGAAATGAACTGAACTGAACTGAATCAAAAAGTAACTATTGAATAGCAAAGGGACCTCTACTGGACAGACTTTAATGATCTCTATGGGAAAAAAGCATGAAAAATATACATATATGTTTTTTATGTATACTGAATCAAGCACCTTCACACCTTAATCAATTCCAACTCCACCCCAATATGAAATACAAATGAAACTGCCAAAAAAAAAAAAAAAAAACCAACTTATGTCTAAAGCCTTTGACTGTGTGGATCATGACTAATTGTGGAAAGCTCTTAGAAAGATGGGAATACCAGACCATCTTACCTGTTTCTTGAGAAACCTGTATGTGGCTAAGAAGAAACAGTTAAAATGGAATAACTGATTGGTTCAAGATCAAAAAGGAGTATAACAGGGCTGTCTGCTGTCACTCTATTTGTTTAACCTATATGCTGAGTACATAATGAGAAATGCCAGGCTGGATGAATTACAAGCTGGAATCAAGATAGGCAGGAGAAACATAAAAAACCTCAGGAATGTGGATGATACCACTCTAATGGCAGAAAGTGAAGAAGAACTAAGGAGCCTCTTGATGAGGGTGAAGGAGGAGAGTGAAAGAGCCAGCTTAAGACTAAATTTTGAAAAAGACTAAGATCATGGCATCTGGTCCCATTACTTCATGGCAAATAGAAGAGGAAAAGGTGGAAGTAGTGACAGATTTCCTTTTCTTGGGCTCCAAAATCACTGCAGACATGAAATCAGAAGACAATTGCTTCTTGGCAGGAAAGTGATGACAAACCTAGACAGTATGTTGAAAAGTGGAGCGATTACTCTGCTGACATAGGTCCATATAATCAAGGCTCTGGTCTTCCCAGTGGTCACGTACAATTGTGAGAGTTGGACCACAAAGAAGGCAGAACGCCAAAGAATTGATGCCTTTGAACTGTGTTGCTTGAGAAGACTCCTGAAAGTCCCTTGGACAGCAAGGAGATCAAACCAGTTAATCTTAAGGGAAATCAACACTGAATATTCACTGGAGGGACTGATGCTGAAGATGAAGCTCCAGTATTTTGGTCATCTGATATACTAACTAATGACTCATTGCAAAAACTGAGGGCAGAAGGAGAAGAGGGCGTCAGAGGATAAGATGGATGGATGGCATCACTGATGCAGTGAACATGAACCTGGGCAAACTCCGGGAGATGGTGAGGGACGAGAAGGCCTGGCATGCTGTAGTCCGTGGGGTTGCAAAGAGCTGGACATGACTGGGCGACTGAACAATGGCACATGAAGAAATGCTGCCACCATGTGGCTATTTCCCATAAAAACAACTTCAAAAGCTGTACAGATGGGCTGTTAACATTCACAAGGCCTGTGGGACTGTAAGAAAAAAAAAAAATCACCTGTGCTCAATAAATGTCCAAGGGGTGGTCATCGAAAAGACATTCCAAACAGGGCAGACTTCCAGAAGGCAATTTCAAGAGGTAAGTTTGACTCACACCTTTGACAAAAAATCACATGAAAAGATGTCATATTTGCTAATTGTTAGAGAAATGCAGAGCAAAACTACAATAAGGAATCACCACACACCTGTTATAATGGTCATTGTAAAAAACTTGACAAACAACAAGTGGTTAAGAGGGTGTGCAGAAAAGAGAACCCTCTTCCACCGATGGTGGGAATGACAGTTGGGAGTAGCCATTAAAGAGGACAGTGTGAAGGTTCCTGAAACAATGGAAACAAAGAATGAAATTAGAATACTCTCTAACAATATGCACACACAAAAAACCTTCAAATACTTTAAAGACCTAAATGTAAGGGCAGATACTATAAAACTCTTGAGGAAAATATAGACAGAACATGCTCTGACATAAATCACAGCAATTTTTTAAAATACATCTCTTAGAATCATGAAACATAAGCCAAAAAGAAACAAATGGGACATAATAAACCTTAAAAGCATGTGCACAGCAAAGAATACCATAAAAGAAAGAAAAGGACAACCCTGAGAATGGGTAAAAAATATTTGTAAATGAAGATAAACACCAGGAATTCATCTGCAAAACATACAAACAGCTCGTATAGTTCACTATATAAAACAGTGCAATAAAAAAATGGGCCAAAGGCCTAATTGGATATTTCTCTAAGAAGGCATACAGATGGGCATTAAGCACATGAGAAGATGCATTACTAACTATAAGAGAAAAGCAAATAAAAAGCCCAATGAGGTATCACCCCATGCCTTTCAGAGTGATCATCTCAAAAAATCTCCAACAGTCGATATTGCAAAGGTTGTGGAGGGAAGAAAACCCTCCTGCACTCTTACTGGAATGTAAATCAGTTCATGCACTAAGGAGAATAGTATAAAGGGGTTTTAAACAACAGATCATAGAAATAAATGGGACCCAGCACTCTCACATGTAGGCAAAGATCTTGAGAAAACCAAAAATTTAAAAGACACTTGCACCCTTATCGTCACGGTGGTACTAGGTACCATAACTGAGACACAGCAGCAGTCTATGTGTAGGAGGACAGATGAATGGATAAAGAAGATGGGGTACATATACACAATGAAATATTACTCAGTCATGAAGAATGAAAAAAATGCCATGTCCAGCCACAGGGAAGAAAGTAGGCATAATCGTACTAAGGGAAGCAAGGGAGACAGGGAAAGAAAAGTATCATGTGATATCACTTCTATGTGGACTCTACAGATGGATCCATATAAACTTCTTTACCAAAGAGAGATAGCTTCATAGACTTAGAAATTTATGGTTAGCAAATAAGAAAGGTGAAGGAAGGGACAAATGAGCTGGTTCAGATGATCACAAACACACTGCTATTTACAAAACAACTCACAAGGTCCTGCTATATAGCACCAGGAACCCTATTTAACACTCTGTAATAACCTATATGGGAAGAGAACGTGAAGATCAACATATATACCTCTATGTATGTGTGAATCCAGTTGCTGTATTTGGAAAAGAAAAAAAAAAAAACCACAGTATTTTAAGGCATCTATGAACTCTAGATTATACTACTGAAAAAAAAAAAGAAATGCTGACTCTGTTTTTGCCTTTGTGGGCTGGGCTGGTGTCTCATCCCTGGAACCTCAGCAGGCTTGGGTTCCAAGTGCGGAGTGTCGAGGGGCTGGTGAGGAAGTGTTAGCCAATGTGCCCCCAGCCCCAACAGATCTGGACTGCCTGCTGCCCTCTGCATGAGCTCACAACCTCCAGATCCAGGCCAACCCTCCTGCAGTGAAAACAAACCTAGGGCACCCAAAGAATAGTTGAGCTTCTGGGCTGGAATCGCTTTGAAAAGTCCCTTGGGTTGTATGTCTTTTGGTGATGGGGTTCTGCCTCAGGCTCTTTTCTTAAGGTCACCCCACCTACAGATGAGGGCATGTTCCCCAAGTGGTGTTGCAGGAACTGGGACGTGTCCCAGGAATAGAGTGGTAGAGGGAAGAGGTAATGAAACACAGGCCTTTGGTGTTTCTTCTGGCACATTCCACTGTAATTGACACTAGTTGACTGAGAAACCAGAGTAGGACATGAAGAAATGTTCTGGTGTTTCCTGTAACGAAAACTAAAAGTGGTGCTGATAGGTTCTTAATATTCACAAGGTCTGTGGGGCTATAAGTAATAAACACCTGCCCTCAAGTAATGTCCTGGGGTAAATCTTTGAAAAAGAATTCAAAACAAGGGGCTGACTTTCAAGAAGCCAATTTCAAGAGGTACATGGTACTCACACTATACTAGATCAAATAGCTCCTGGAAAGACACTCCACCTCACTCAATGTTAAACAAGTGTGAATCAAAACTACAATGAAGAATCACCTCACACAGGTCAGAATGGCCATCATCAGAAAGATCTTCAAAAAATAAAAGCTCCAGATGCTGTAGGGAAAAGGGAATCCAACTACATTCTGGTGGGGATATAAACAGGTGCGGCCACCCTGGGAAACAACATGGACATTCCTTAATTAACTAAACATAAGGGACTATATGATCTGTGAAATCCACTTCTGGGCTTATATCTGGAGAAAATTATAATTCAAAATGGCACATGCACCGCTGTTTCCAGGGCAGCATTTTTTTTTTTTTACAGTAGCTGAGGCATGCAATCAACCAAAATGTCCAGAAAATGATGACTAAGTGATCCATGTATACACTCTAATTCTGCTCAGCCATAACACAGAATGAAGTAATGCCATTGGTAGCAGCATACATGGACAGAGAAATTATCATAACGTGTGAAGTAAGTCAGAAAGAGAAAAATAAATATCTTAAGATACCAATTGCAGGTGGAATGCAAATATTCATACAAATGAACTAATTTACAGAGCAGAAACAGACTCACAAACTTAGAAAAGCAACTTACGCTCATCCAAAGAAATGTTAGGGGGTAGGGATAAATTAAGATTTTGGAATTAACATTCACATTTATATATATCAAATAGGTAATCAAAGAGAACAGTACAGGGACCTCTACTGAACAATCTGTAGTAATCTATGTGGGGGGGGGACCCAAAAAAGAATAGATGTATGTTTATATATGCTGAATCAAGCACCTGTACACCTTAAAAAAAGCCCCACAACATTGGAAATCAACTCTATTCCAACATGAATTAAAAATGAAATTGCCAAAAAAAAAAAAAAGGGGAGCATGAAGAAATGCTGCTGCCTTGTGACTGTTTTCCATAACAACTTCAAAAGCTGTATTGCTGGGAACTTAATGTTCACAAAGCCTGCCAGGCTGTATGTAAAGATCACCTGCCCTCAAGAAATGTCCTGGGGTGGTCATTGCAAAAGCACTCAAAACAGGACAGACATTCAAGAAGCAGATTTCAAGAGGTAAGTTTAACTCACTCCTTTGAAAAAAATCACACAAAAACATGTCAACATCAATAATTATTGGAGAAGAGGAAAGCAAAACTACAACAAGATATAACCATGCACTGGTCAGAATGGCCATTGTCAAAACTTCCACAAACAACATGTGCTATAGAGGGTGTGCAGAAAAGAGAACCCTTCTTCACTGGTGCTGGGAATGACAGTTGGGTACAGCCACTGTGGAGGACAGTGTGCAGGTTCCTGAAACAATGAAAACGATCATGAAATTAGAATACTCCCTAACACCATACACAAAGTAAACTGCAAACAGTTTAAAGATCTAAATGTAAGGATGGATACTGTAAACCTCTTGAGGAAAATAGAGGCAGATCACGCTCTGACATAAATCACAAGTTTTTCTTGAATCCACCTCTTAGAATCATGAAAAACAAACCAAAAAGAAACATATGGGACAGAGTTAACTTTAAAAGAAAGTACACAGTAGAGGAACCCTAAATGGAAGAAAAGGAGAACACTCAGAATGGGTAAAAGATATTTGCAAATGAAGTTCAGTTCGGTTCAGTTGCTCAGTCATGTCCGACTCTTTGCGACCCCATGAATCGCAGCACGTCATCACCAACTCCTGGAGTTCACTCAAACTCAAGTCCATCGAGTCGATGATGCCATCCAGCCATCTCATCCTCTGTCGTCCCTTTCTCCTCCTGCCCCCAATCCCTCCCAGCATCAGTCTTTTCCAATGAGTCAACTCTTTGCATGAGGTGGCCAAAGTATTGGAGTTTTAGCCTCAGCATCCTTCCTTCCAAAGAACACCCAGGGCTGATCTTCAGGATGGACTGGTTGGATCTCCTTGCAGTCCAAGGGACTCTCAAGAATCTTCTCCAACACCACAGTTCAAAAGCATCAGTTCTACAGCTCTCAGCCTTTTTCACAGTCCAACTCTCATATCCATACATGACCACTGGAAAAACCATAGGCTTGACTAGACAGACCTTAGTTGGCAAAGTAATGTCTCTGCTTTTGAATATGCTATCTAGGTTGGTCATAACTTTTCTTCCAAGGAGTAAACGTCTTTTAATTTCATGGCTGCAGTCACCATCTGCAGTGATTTTGGAGCCCCCCCAAAATAAAGTCTGACACTTGACACTATTTACACTGCTTCCCCATCTATTTCCCATAAAGTGATGGGACCAGATGCCATGATCTTCATTTTCGAAGTTAGCCACAGGAAAATCATCTCCAAAACATAAAAATAGCTCGTTTAGTTCAATACCAAAAACCCCAAATGACTCAATAAAAAAAATGGGCCAAAGACCTAAATGGACATTTCTCTGAAGAAGGCATACTGATGGCCATTAAACAAATGGAAAGATGCTCAGCATCACTAATTATTAGAGAAAGACAAATCAAATGTCCAATGAGATTTCACCTCACACCAGTCAGAATGGCTGTCCCCCCAAATTTCCAACAATCAATGCTGGAGAGGGTGTAGAGAGAAGAAAACCCTCCTGCACTCTTGTTGGGAATGTAAATCAGTACATGCACTAGGGACAACAGTATGGAGGTCCTTTAAACAATGAACCGTAAAAATAAATGGGAGCCAGCAGTTTCACACTTGGGCATAGATCTGGAGAAATCAAACCTTTAAAAGACACTTAAAAGACACCCTACGATCACAGCGGCACTAGGGATCATAGCCAAGACATGGAAGCAACCTATGTGTAAGAGGACACACGAATGGATAAAGAAGACAGGTTATATACACACAATGCAATATTACTCAGCCATAAAGAAGGAGAAAATAATACCAGGTCTGGCCACAGGAAGGAAAGTAGAGAGATTATCATACAAAGGGAAGTAAGTGAGACAGGGAAAGACAAATATGATATCTCTTCTAGGTGGCTTCTGCAAATGGGTACATATGAACTTCTTTACCAAAGAAAAATAGCCTCCTAGAAAAGAGGCTTGATGTTATCCAGGTCAGCCTTCAGGATTTGTTGAGAAACAAAGTAGAGTTTCTACTTTTTTTTGCTGTATGTGGGTGTTTGCTTCTCTGTGCTACTTCTGAAACCTCTTCACAGAAAGACAGTGTCTACTTACTAAAGCTTTTAGCCTAAAGGGATATAAAATTACCAACGAAAAATTTCAGTTGGCCCAAACTCAGATTTGATATTTAGAGCATCTAACATTAGGAGAAGGCAATGGCAACCCACTCCAGTACTCTTGCCTGGAAAATCCCATGGACGGAGGAGCCTGGTAGGCTGCAGTCCATGGGGTTGCTAGGAGTTGGACACGACTGAATGACTTCACGTTCACTTTTCACTTTCATGCATTGGAGAAGGAAATGGCAACACACTCCAGTATTCTTGCCTGGAGAATCCCAGAGACGGGGGAGCCTGGTGGGCTGCCGTGTATGGGGTCACACAGAGTCGGACACGACTGAAGCGACTTAGCAGCAGCAGCAGCAGTAGCAGCAGCAGCAGCAGCAGCAGCAGCAGCAGCAGCAGCAGCAGCAGCAGCAGCAGCATCTAACATTAGAACAAAGACAAAACCTAGATCCAGATAGACTTCATGGTGTCCTAAATTTTCCATAACCCCAAACTAAGCACTAACTGTGAGATTTTCTTGGTCTAGTTGGTTATTGCTGAAATTTGATTCCAAAATTCTCTCTTATGACTAAATTTCTATATGGTTTACTCAACAATAACAACTCCAACCCCACTTTATAAGAAGAACAAAGTGACTTAGCTTTCAAGCACTTAGAAGAGAGTTTGATGAACATATCTGCCCTTGGGAATCCCAAGGATTAGATTTCCTTTTCCTTTTTGTATGTGAAAAGCAAGTGATTTGCCCTTGGGACACTCGCCTAAAAACACAGGGACCAGCATCAACCCACAAGTCATGAGCCAGCAGCTGGACCCTGTGGCACAGAGCTACTCTCCTTGTCTTAGAGCCATTATGGGCACCGCTCTTTTGGTTAAAGCCACAAAGAAAAATTTTTTTAAAAATTTATACTTAGTAGTTTTTTGTATTCTTTTTTTTAAAAAATTTTAATTTTTACTTTATTTTACTTTACAATACTGTATTGGTTTTGCCATACATGGACATGAATCCACCACGGGTGTACATGCATTCCCAAACATGAACCCCCCTTCCACCTCCCTCCCCATAACATCTCTCTGGGTCATCCCCGTGTACCAGCCCCAAGCATGCTGTATCCTGCATCGGACATAGATTGGTGATTCGATTCTTACATGATAGTATACATGTTTCAATGCCATTCTCCCAAATCATCCCACCCTCTCCCTCTCCCTCTGAGTCCAAAAGTCCGCTATACACATCTGTGTCTCTTTTGCTGTCTTGCATACAGGGTCATCATTGCCATCTTTCTAAATTCCATATATATGTGTTAGTATACTGTATTGGTGTTTTTCTTTCTGGCTTACTTCACTCTGTATAATCAGCTCCAGTTTCATCCATCTCATCAGAACTGATTCAAATGTATTCTTTTTAATGGCTGAGTAATACTCCATTGTGTATATGTACCACAGCTTTCTTTTCCATTCGTCTGCTGATGGACATCTAGGTTGTTTCCATGTCCTGGCTATTATAAACAGTGCTGCGATGAACATTGGGGTACATGAGTCTCTTTCAATTCTGGTTTCCTCGGTGTGTATGCCCAGCAGTGGGATTGCTGGGTCATAAGGCAGTTCTATTTGCAAGTTTTTAAGGAATCTCCACACTGTTCTCCATAGTGGCTGTACTAGTTTGCATTCCCACCAACAGTGTAGGAGGGTTCCCTCACAAAGAAAATTTTTGTGGGATATGTTTTAACCATTTTTTTTCTTTGTTTTAACCATTTTATACCTCTTTCAGTAGAATCTCTCCTGAGTTCTTATCACACTCAAGATTTATCCGCCAGCCACCTCACCTGTTATGAAATCCTCTTAACTGTCTCTAACATAATTCTTTTACATCATAATAAACTTAACCCAGATACTTTGCTCCACACTATCACCAACAAAGTCTTATATGACTGTTTATTGCTGATGGACCATCTCCTGACTCCTTGTAGTGATCTACAGGAAATTCCATTGGGTAACAATGACTTCTCATAGTTCACTGGTGGTTCTTGTTTAAAATGTCACAGTGGCAAATATTGTGCTGGCTATGCTATTACAACTCCTTTTGATGTTGTTAAGGCAGCATTTTAACCTATGACTGCTTCAGTCCACTATGCTAAATCAAATGCTATTACATGGATTTGTACTTTAGTCAACGACAAAACTGCCAATATTATTCTGATAGCAGATATACTTTCAGAGTAGCTCATGATTTTGGAATGTTATGGAAACAGGGCTTTGTTACTTTTGTTGGAAATAAAATTTATCTCTAAGTTCAGAAATTATTAAATACATTACTTTTACCTTTCACTTTAGCTATTAAGATTGCTGGGCATTCTATGGATTTCTAATTTATATTTACTCAAAACTTTGATATAGCTCCATGTATTTGGGCATCTAGTATTACTTGTAAAAGTCTAAAAATTGTATTATTTTAGTGATCCTTAAACATGTTTTTAAATGAGACTTGAAACTTCTAATCTAATCTTGGGAATATAAAGAAATAGCTACATTGTTAAAAAAAACCAGAAAATTAACATGTGGTACAGTATTATTAACTAAAATACAGATATTGTTTAAATTTCACATAATTTTATGCTAGTGTACATTATTTGATTTCATACCTTATTCAAGACTCCATGTTGTATTTAATTGCATTGAGCAGCTTTAGCTGCATGGAACAATTTCTGGTAAATTCTCTTTTCATTTTTATTCTATTGCAAATATTTTCTATTTCCATGTTATGACTTATTAGCTACCCCATCATTTAAAAGTAGACATTTTAATTTCCGAATACATGGGGTTTTAAAAATGTCTCTGATGTTAATTTCTCATTTTGATAGTAATTTCTCATTTAAATGCTTTCTTGTCTCCAATTACCCTCTCTGTTTTTTCAGTCTTCTAACTTTACTGAAGCTTTCAATGGCTAAAGTAAAAGATCACTCTTGGTAGATACCACATTGCATTTGAAAATATGTGGGTTACTTTCAAACATCTTTTGATATTGATCTTTAACATAATTCCAAAGTGATAAGAAAATAGACTCTGTATGATTTCAATATCTTAAATCATCAAATTTTTGTGCCTGGTCTTATATCCCTGGATATGTTCCAGTGTCTCCTAGTTTATAGTTTATGGGAATTTGAATTTGTATCTTACTGTTGTGTGAAAATTGTATAAATCTTAATTATGCTGAATTGGTTCATGGTACTTTTCAGGTCTACTAAATTTTTCTATTTCTCTGTCTATTCATTCTATTAACTTTTGAGAGTTTGATATTGATACTCTAAATAAAAATCTTAATTCCTCTACTTAGAAGTTGTAATATATATTGGAACTAATGTAACCTTGTTCTGCATTTTTCAGTTTCCTGTGTTGGTTACTATATTTTCATAATTAAAAAAAGATAAAAAGATCTGGAAGCTAAGGAAAATCATCTTGCTGATATTTTTACAAGGAATCATGCCTTTAAAGAAACTAATAGCAGTAAAATCTCTGTCCTGGTCCAAAGGGATATGTCCCCAAATGGTAATTTAGAAAGACTGCATACGGAGGCCCAAAAATTGTCCTCAGTAAAGAAAAACAAGATTGGAAATTCAACAATTGTTGGGTTGATAAAAAGCTCTAGTTTCTCTGGAGTTCTACTAGAGACTCTGGAATTCCCACTTCTCTCCTCACCACTGTACATGTAATAAACCACTTGTCTACTGAAAAACAATGATAGCATTCACAAATCTGTATTGGTGGGGGAATAAAATAAGGCTGCAAAAAGTCCCTCACCTTTTCCACTTGTCCAAAATACAATCCGGGGAAGCCTAATCATTCTGGATGTTTTAAACTGTCTAATGGGCCATTCAAGGTTTAGAAATGAATTCCATACACCTTCCTCTGTCTAATGAATGAAAATGTGTTTTAGTCATGATCTGTATGTTTTCACTCTGAACTGAACTTTATCTTATAGAGAGGTTACTGCCTATCTTGAGACTAAAGTCCTTTTGGAAAAGATTATCCCTGTTTGAGGAAATCCTCTCAAACTTCATAGCAATCGAGGAACCTGTTTAACTGACCAGGTGCTTTAACAAGTCTGTGCTGTTGGCCAGTTTTACAACACTTTAACTGTGCTTACCACTAGCAGTATCAAGACTCAGAATTTGTAGAGGCCCTCCAAATACCTTGGTCAAGAGCATTGCTGTTTGTTCTTAAAAACTTCATATTTACTCCTTTTGGAATTCAGAAATTCTCACCTTTAGTCAGAATGCCCAAAGAACTTGGCTCCTACTTCTTTTGACCACAGTTGATAAAAGGAGCAAAACTTTAATATTGCAAATGCCTAATTCCTTCTATTGAAATTGACATCTTTGGTAGACAACAAAGATCTTAAGCATCACAACTTGCTACCTAGAAACTTTGTCTTTTGGAAAAGACACTCCCTGAAGTATTCTCTCCAGCTTTACTGGAAAGGACGCTATTAAGTACTGTTAACCAACTCTTAATGCCACCAGATTCCAAGGAGTAGGCTCTTGGATTCATGTGACACTTAAACACTAAACCTCTACTGGACCTGCACTGTCATGTGGTGCCTGAAAATAAAGATTTCTCAGAATCAAAGCATATGTCATGATGAGACGGTTTTCCCAGGGTATGTGGACCAGGCTTGCTGGAAGTTCGTTGTCAAACTTTGACAATGACATAAAGCTTCAGATGATCTTCAATGTCTATTGCCGGGGTCCAGCCCCAGTGGATCCAGGGAATTCGAAGGGTGGACGGAGTCGGCGAGGAAAAAACTTATTTATTTATTAGTTAAGATTAGGTTAGGAAGAAATAGTGTAGTTGGAAAATTGAGTGGAGAAAGAAGGCTGAATAACTTGGCTTATGGGGAAGGCCAATAAAGTTCCAGACAAGGAGCTTGCATCATCTACGTTGGGGCACCGGCGTCCATTTGAATATCAGAGAGTGCCCCGCCTTGGGCTCTCTCTCTTACGGATCTTAGAAGCCAGGACAAGTAAGTAGACTTGGTGAGCCACCCCACTCCAGATGGGAATTCAGCCTGAAATTGGAGTAAAGAGGAGACACGGGAGGGAGAGGGAGAAAAAGAGAGAGAGAGAGAGACACGGGGGGAGCCAGATTCCCAAGAAACTAGGCTGAGAGACTAGTCTGAGAAACTGGTCCATCCTTTATTGTTCAGAAGGCTTTTTATACTTTTGATAATACATGGAGATCAATGGGTAACACAAAGTTATGCAGCGTTAGCAGCCCAGATTCTTATCAAAACCAGGCTTTTCTCTCTGTATACCTAATTGTATACACAAGCCTTAGGTGATTTACATCATCTTCTGGCCAAAAAGGGCCAATTAACATTTTACAGCCTTTTTTCTGATAAGGGTTTATTAACTAGAAGACTTATTTGTGTTGATCTTCCCAAAGTCTGGTGCCATTCTCAGAAAGCACTAAATAAAGTTACATTCTTACATAGCAAAGATACAGCAATTTATAACAAGTAAAAGGAGTACAGTGATTTATAACAAAAGAAAAGTAATTAACTCAAAAGTCTAGTGTTGCTAACATCAAAACTACTATATATGTTTTTCCATATCCTGTTTACATTGATTAACATCCTCCCAGGTGCCTAAAAGATAAAGAATATGGAGGCCTGGCGGCAGTCATTGAGTCAACAGTGAAAACCCGTCACCAATATGATTTTTAACTCTTTAGAAAAGGCTCTGTATCTTTAAGATGCTTTAAGCTTTGTGCCTTTCATGGTTGGGGGGCTGTAAGCAATTCACAAGCTGTAAGAGGTCTGGGGAACCTGTTAGGCAAGCTAGAGAGCTATCAGAGGGGTTTAACTGAAACATCCTTTCAAATGCAGAAGACTAAATCCCTGATTTGACTTTTTCCAGAGAGTATCAGAAGAGCAGAGTACAAAAGCCGGCAGATTTTTGTTTTTTTGGGGTACATGCTCAGGAAATTCCAGGGGGAACTCCTGAAGCCTAATCACATCCTTGCGTTTTGTCAGGTTTCCTTCCTCATGGCCTTGTCACAGGCGGGATTCCTCACGCTGGCTCCCGGCAGTCTATAATCTTGATAATGTATGAAGTTTAGATAAAAAATGCCTGAGAGTTCTTTGTTACTTGAATGTGACCCTATTAGGTTCCTTATTTGTGCACTTCCCTTCCACATGAGACCCTAGAAACAAGGGATGATACTCCTGACATTGAGGGACAAAAAGCCACTGAAACTAGAAAACGTAACTCTTGATCAGTTGTGTTTTCAGAGAAAGATCTTGATCAAAAGGGGGAAGTGTAAAAAATTGGTAAACATAAATCCCAGTTAAGTGGAGTTTGGAGCCCAGAGGGGGAGCTCTGATGCTTTGCAATGATAGCTGAGACCAAGAGGAGAACGAATCCCGTTCTTTTATGGCAAGGACTCAACAGTGAACAATCCATGGATTGTTTCCTAAAACCCTTCACCTTCCTTTTTCTCTCTAAGAAAGCATTCTCCTTCCCTTGCTATTAGGGGTCTTGCATGCAGCTCACCATGGTTGCAGATCTTGAATTGCAATTCACAACTGATCCCAGAAAAAATCCATCTTTGCTATATATATATCTGTTAGTCTATTTGTTTAATGTCAGCACAAGTATTGGGGTCAAAATTTTTCCATCAAATGAACTAAAAAAAAAAAAGAAAAAAAAAGGACTAGGCCCATTGTGTTCTGGAAATGTTTCTCCCCCATTAGAATTTAGAGCAAATTAAACTAATTATGGTTGAGAGGTCTGACAGAATGTGGTCCACTGGAGAAGAGAATGGAAAACCACTTCAGTAGTCTTGCCTTGAGAACCCGATGAACAGTATGAAAAGGCAAAATGATAGGATACTTGAAGAGGAACACCCCAGGTCGGTAAGTGCCCAATATGCTACTGGAGATCAGTGGAGAAATAACTCCAGAAAGAATGAAGGGATGGAGCCAAAGCAAAAACAATGCCCAGTTGTGGATGTGACTGGTGATAGAAGCAAGGTCCAATGCTGTAAAGAGCAATATTGCCTAGGAACCTGGAATGTCAGGTCCATGAATCAAGGCAAACTGGAAGTGGTCAAACAGGAGATGGCAAGAGTGAACGTCGACATTCTAGGAATCAGCGAACTAAAATGGACTGGAATGGGTGAATTTAACTCAGATGACCATCATATCTACTACTGTGGGCAGGAATCCCTTAGGAGAAATGGAGTAGCCATCATGGTCAACAAAAGAGTCCGAAATGCAGTACTTGGATGCAATCTCAAAAACGACAGAATGATCTCTGTTTGTTTCCAAGGCAAACCATTCAATATCACAGTAATCCAAGTCTATGCCCCAACCAGTAATGCTGAAGAAGCTGAAGTTGAATGGTTGTATGAAGACCTCTAAGACCTTTTAGAACTAACACCCAAAAAAGCTGTCCTTTTCATTATATGGGACTGGAATGCAAAAGTAGGAAGTCAAGAAACACCTGGAGTAACAGGCAAATTTGGCCTTGGAGTATGGAATGAAGCAGGCCAGATGCTAATAGAGTTTTTCCAAGAGAACACACTGGTCATAGCAAACACCCTTTTCCAACAACACAAGAGAAGACTACACATGGACATCACCAGATGGTCAACATTGAAATCAGATTGATTATATTCTTTGCAGCCAAAGATGGAGAAGCTCTATACAGTCAGCAAAAATAAGACTGAGAGTTGACTGTGGCTCAGATTATGAACTCCTTATTGCCAAATTCAGACATAAATTGAAGAAGGTAGGGAAAACCACTAGACCATTCAGGTACAACCTAAATCAATTCCCTTATGAAGTGGAAGTGAGAAATAGATTTAAGGGCCTAGATCTGATAGACAGAGTACTGATGAATGGAGGTTCGTGACATTGTACAGGAGACAGGGATCAAGACCATCCCTATGGAAAAGAAATGCAAAAAAGCAAAATGGCTGTCTGAGGAGGCCTTACAAATAGCTGTGAAAAGAAGAGAAGCCAAAAGCAAAGGAGAAAAGGAAAGATATAAGCATCTGAATGCAGAGTTCCAAGGAATAGCAAGGAGAGATAAGAAACCCTTCCTCAGTGATCAATGCAAAGAAATAGAGGAAAACAACAGAATGGGAAAGACTAGAGATCTCTTCAAGAAAGTTAGAGATACCAAGGGAACATTTCATGCAAAGATGGGCTCGATAAACAACAGAAATGGTATGGACCTAACAGAAGCAAAAGATATTAAGAAGAGGTGGCAAGAATACACAGAAGAACTGTACAAAAAAGATCTTCACGACCAAGATAATCACGATGGTGTTATCACTCACCTAGAGCCAGACACCCTGGAATGTGAAGTCAAATGTGCCTTAGAAAGCATCACTACAAACAAAGCTAGTGGAGGTGATGGAATCCCAGTTGAGCTATTTCAAATCCTAAAAGATGATGCTGTGAAAGTGCTGCACTCAATATGGCAGCAAATTTGGAAAACTCAGCGGTGGTCACAGGACTGGAAAAGGTCAATTTTCATTCCAATCCCAAAGTAAGACAATGCCAAAGAATGATCAAACTACCACACAATTGCACTCATCTCACATGCTAGTAAAGTAATGCTCAAAATTCTCCAAGCCAGGCTTCAGCAACACGTGAAGCGTGAACTTCCAGATGTTCAAGTTGGTTTTAGAAAAGGCAGAGGAACCAGAGATCAAATTGCTAACATCCGCTGGATCATGGAGAAAGCAAGAGAGTTCCAGAAACACATCTATGTCTGCTTTATTGACTATGCCAAAGCCTTTGACCGTGTGGATCACAATAAACTGTGGAAAATTCTGAAAGAGATGGGAATCCCAGACCACCTGACCTGCCTCTTGAGAAACCTGTATGCAGGTCAGGAAGCAACAGTTAGAACTGGACATGGAACAACAGACTGGTTCCAAATACGAAAAGGAGTACATTAAGGCTGTATATTGTCACCCTGCTTATTTAACTTATATGCAGAGTACATCATGAGAAAAGCTGGACTGGAAGAAGCACAAGCTGGAATCAAGACTGCTGGGAGAAATATCAATAAACTCAGATATGCGGATGACACCACCCTTATGGCAGAAAGTGAAGAGGAACTAAAAAGCCTCTTGTTGAAAGTGAAAAAGTTGGCTTAAAGCTCAACATTCAGAAAACGAAGATCATGGCATCCGGTCCCATCACTTCATGGGAAATAGATGGGGAAATAGTGTCAGACTTGTTTTTTTTTGGCCTCCAAAATCACTGCAGATAGTGATTGCAGCCATGAAATTAAAAGATGCTTACTCCTTGGAAGGAAAGTTATGACCAACCTAGATAGCATATTAAAAAGCAGAGACATTACTCTGTCAACCAAGGTCCATCTAGTCAAGGCTATGGTTTTTTCCTGTGGTCATGTATGGATGTGAGAGTTGGACTATGAAGAAAGCTGAGCACTGAAGAATTGATGCTTTTTGAACTGTGGTGTTGGAGAAGACTCTTGAGAGTCCCTTGTACTGCAAGGAGACCCAACTGGTCCATTCTAAAGGAGATCAGTCTTGGGTGTTCATTGGAAGAACTGATTTTGAAGCTGAAACTCCAATACTTTGGCCACCTCATGAGAAGAGTTGACTCATTGGAAAAGATCCTGATTCTGGGAGGGATTGGGGGCAGGAGGAGAAGGGGCCAACAGAGAATGAGATGGCTGGGTGGCATCACCGACTCGATGGACAGGAGCTTGAGTAAACTCTGGGAGTTGGTGATGGACAGGGAGGCCTCGCACGCTGTAATTCATGGGGTTGCAAAGACTTGGACATGACTGAGCGACTGAACTGAACTGAACTGAAACTGAATTATATTTTGACTATCAGGGAAAGATTAGCTACTTGAAATCTTAAATAAGCTGAGTTGGATCTATTAAATATACAAATTAAGGACATTTAAAGGTATTAAACCTGAGACGCCATGAAAAAACTCCAATTTACTGTTCATTTTGTTCTATTTCAAACAGCTATAGCTGAACATCAAATAAAATCAGGCATTTTAGGGAAAAAAGCTCTTCTTGAGTTGTTATGGATCTGAAAATAAATCTCTTTGAAATTATGTTTAAAGATACAATGAAATCTGTGTATTGAATCAAAATGACTTTATAAATAAAAATACTAGTCAATTTGTGAACTTTCTTCTTAAAAACTTAATCACTTTTTTTTTTTTTGGTGGGAAGACCGCTAAGAAAAGTTTTGTAATTTAATACAATTTCTTGGTAACTAAAGTAATTTTTCAGAGAATCACTGTGGAAAATGTATTTGTAAAATCTATTTCAGTTTATTAAAAAATATGAGTGTGTTTTCCATCAAAGTTTCCCACTTTTACCAATATTCATTTGTAAATCTTGTTTCTCTGTACTTTTCCTGTGAAAATATAACAGTGCAATAAGTTTAATGAGAATTGAAAATATCAAAATAAGCAACTCACTCAAATTTATAACTCATCTATTTTCTGATTTGAGTAAAAATAAAACATTGAATATTAACGTTTCTTTGTATAATTATCATTGCTCTGTGTCTAGATTTTTCTGAAATTTTAAATATCATTAAAGAACAAGTTTTTTGATTATACTAAAGTATTATTTTTAAAATAAGAGGGACTTCCTTTGTGGTCCAGTGGTTAAGACTTATCTTCCAAAGCAAGGGGTATGAATTTGATTCCTAGTTGGGGAGAAAAGATCCCATATGCCTCGTGGCCATAAAACCAAAAAATAAAACAGAAGCAATATTGTTACAAATTCAATAAAAACTTAAAAAATAGTCCATATAAATATCTTTTTAAAAAGTGAAAAATAAAATGACATAGGAAAGTATCACTTTTGAACTCAAATTCTTCATGCTTCACTTGCTACTGAGAGTAAAGTTATTTACAACAGAATCCCAAGTCTGGATATGCTCTGAGCCACTGTACACTTGACATGCAGAAAATTTTGTGTTTCATTTTTGGAGCCCTCTCCATTACTCAGGATTCATCCTCCCTGCATTTCCTGAGAGGCGACAAGCATGAGAGTCTGTCTGAAGATCTTTACTTCCTCTGTTTTGATATCCATGGCTTTTGCTACTCTCCTGGGGTAACCCCAACTCCTCTGGCTGCCTGCCCTCTTGCTGTGTCCTCCAGCAATTTTCTGTCAGCCTTGCAGCTCCTGCTTTTCTTCCATCAGCTTTTAGGTATGTTTCCTACAGCAGAGCTGGTGGACACAGCTCTTTCCTTCAAAACACAGTCATCTCCTTCCCAGAGCATACAAAGCTGGTGGGATGGGGGTAAGACAGGATGAGTTGAGACAGGGCTACTGAGGGAGCAGGCTGCACAGGATGTTGGAAGCACAGTCCAACTTGGTACCAGAAATGAATCCGCTTCTTCCCCTGCCCCCACAATATTTCTGTCTTGCATCTCACACCGGCCACTTCATACTGTAACTTTCCCTTCCTTCCTTCCATCTGTTTTTCCTTCCTTCAGTATATTCTAAGCACTTATGTGTCAGGCGTTATGCAGAACTTTTCACAGATAAATAAAAATGCTATTACAGTAAATTGTTCTCGATCTAAACATGGCTGCATCCCAGTTAGAATAGCTTTCATGTTCTTTTCCATAAGATTTCCGTGTCATTCAGAAGTCTAAACACACTTTAAATTTCGGGAAGAGGAAGCCTCTTATTCTCTCAACAAATAGCAGCAAATTCCCTTTTCAGTCCCAATGGAATTGGAAAACAAGGACACAAACCTTTCAAATCAAGGGATGTGTCTCAGCAAATCTTCAAATATATTTGAAACACACAGAACCTTTTATTTCAGGGGACCAGCACATCCTAAAGGAAATCAGTCCTGAATATTCATTGGAAGGACTGATGCTGAAGCTGAAACTCCAATACTTTGGCCACCAGATGCGAAGAACTGACTTATTTGAAAAAACCCTGATGTTGGGAAAGGTTGAAGAAGGGAAGAGACGGGGACGACAGAGGATGAGATGGTTGGATGCCATCACCGACTCAATGGACATGAGTTTGAGTAAGCTCCAGGAACTGGTGATGGACAGGGAAGCCTGGAGTGCTGCAGTCCATGGGGTCGCAAAGCGTGGGACATGACTGAGCGATTGAACTGAACTGAACTGAACCCATTCGTGCCGTGCCCACCAAAGATCTCTAGGGGGCAGTATGGTCCAATGCTACAGCTCTCAGGGATGTTACACATTCAAAACCTCAGGATGATTTTTATGGATTGGTTTCTCTCAATTTGGCTAATGAACCGTTTCTAGGGAAAAGGTCACCAGAGGAGAAAGCAAGTTGTGTCATTTTATCATTCCCTCTTTGTCCTGCTTTTCTGGCAGATGATAAATGGAAAGAGAGACTTCGGGACACAGAGTTCTACTTACTTTGGGGAGTGGAGGGAGAGGAGCATTTAGGACTGATGGCAGAGTATTGAATTCAGAGGAGATTTTCTTTTCTTTTTTTTTTCTTTTTTTACTGTTGTTGTCAAGTCTCCTTGGGGATGCCAGAGGAGGAGGGTCAGCATTTCTGATGTTGGTTGAGAGAATGGCTGGCTTCTCTTTCCTAGTTTTTAGGGTCAGTTTAGAGCATTGCTTGGCTTAGAAAGGTGCTTAGGTGTCTGTGTTTCCCATGAGGTATCCATGAGTACACTCTGAGGAAAAGGGACCAGTTAGAGGGAATGAAGGTCCTGAGCAGAACCATACCAGGTTCACTGCTGAGACCCTGCACAGAAAAACCTGACCCCTGTGGTGATCTCTGTGGGAATTCAAACACAATGGGGCATCATCAGACCATTATTATAATATGGATGCTGTAGATGACAACAACTTGGTTGATACTGTATTATTTAAGAACTCTTAGAAGTTTTTGGAAACTTAAAGTATGAGCAACTTATGGACTCATAAGTCAAGAATTTTCATTCAGTTTATTTAACTAAATAAATATCGGATTGTGTTGGCATTTGCGTGCTAAGTCGCTTCAGATGATTCCACTCTTTGTGATCTTGTGGACTCTTCGTGATCCAGCCTCCTCTGTTCATGGGATTCTCCAAGCAAGAATACTGGAGTGAGTTGCCATTTCCTACTCTGGGGCATCTTCCTGGCCCAGGGATTGAACCTGGGTCTGCTTCATTGCAGACAGGTTCTTTACTGTCTGAGCCACCAGGGAAGCCCATGTTGGCTTAAAGTAGATGTGCAAATATAAGGATAGATTGTGTATATGATGAAGTTATCTCAAAGAGAATGGGCATTTAGAACACACAGAAAATCTGCTGGTTAGCAAAGAAAGTGATTTCCAAAGTGAGTGTGGAAGTTTCTAATATAACTGTAATGCTTAATATGTATAATTTTTTGAGGATGAAATTAAATGAAATAATGATGAAGATACCAGGTTTGATGCAGGATACAGGGTGCTTTGGGCTGGTGTACTGGGATGACCCAGAGAGATGGTATGGGGAGGGATGTGGGAGGGGGGTTCAGGATTGGGAACACGTGTACACCTGTGGCGGATTCATGTCGATATATGGCAAAACCAGTACAGTATTGTAAAGTAAAATAAAGTAAAAAAAAAAATTAAAAAAAAAAGAAATACAAGGAGCTCTTATTGCTATTTTTAAGTACTATTCTAACTTTTTAAATTGGTGTATAGTTGATTTACACTATTGTTGTAGCTTCAGATGTACAGCACAGTGATTCAGCTATACATTTACATATATGCACATATATATATGTATTCTTTTTCAGATTCTTTTCCATTATAGGTTATTACAGGATATTTGAGCAGTTTCCTGTGCTATATAGCAGATTTTTTGGTGCATCTATTTTATACATAGTAGTGTATACAGATATTCATTCCAAGCTCCTAATTTATTCCTCTCCCCTTCTAAAATTTTCTTTATGAACTCCTAACCTAAACAGCACATAGTGGCTATTCAAAAACTTATTTATTTGAAAATGTCTATGTAACTTGAGTTTTTTTTTTTTGCAGCAATAGTGTCTAATAATTATAACCATCAATGGAAAATATGATTTGATATATATTTGCTTTACATTTGACTTTACATAAAGGAGCCAGTACTTGATAGTAGAACAAATTCATGACTGAAAGCTATGTTTACTCTTGAGGCATAAAGTACTTCTTGTCTCTCAAGTCCTTTTTTTCCCCTTTAAAACTTTTCATCAAAATCAGACAATCAAGGATTTCCCTGGTAGTCCAGTAGCTAAGTCTCCATGTTCCCAATTCAGGGAGCCTGGGTTCAATCCCTGGTCAGGGAAGTAGATCTCACGTGCAGCCACTAAAGATCCTCCACATGGCAACTAAGACCTGGTGCAGCCAAATAAACATTAAAAAAAAAAAGAAAAAAAATTAGAGAATCAGTTTTACAAATTATTCTGGTTCTCATTTTCACTGGTGCAAATTTTCTACTAGATAAAAATAATCCTTAAATGTGTTTATTACTACAGCTTGGAAGAATGTTAAAAAAAACATAAAAAATGGGCAACAACTTGAAATTTTAAATAATAAATCATCAGATATTCAAGGCAGCAGATACAAGAAGGAGCTTAATAAATAAAAAATTATACTAAGGATTATATATAAATAGAATCTAACAGTATGCTATATTAAGAGACTTTGGTTATATATGTCAATCACAAGTTATTTGTTGGATAAGTTGCTAATATATGATCATTGTCATTTATGCTTGATTAATAACCTCGAACCTTTTTCTTTTTAGCTGATTTTATCTGCAGCTTCAGATTCTCATCTGTAAAATACAAATATTAACTCAAAGGCAGTGGTTGCTTTATTTTGGGGGGGAAGGGCTCAGAAAATTTGTTAAGTAAATTACTGCATGGATTTTTCAAGTGCTCAGATACATTAGGAAGCTATGTGTGTTATTCTAATCTTATCTTGAAAATACCAGATCTGTTTTTTAAATTTTAATTTATTACTTATTTTTGGCTGAGCTGGCTTTTTGTTGTTGCACACGGGCTTTTCTCTAGTGCGGCAAGCCAGGGCTCTTCGTTGGGGTAGACGGACTTGTCATTGTGGTGGCTTCTCTTCTTGTGGAGCAGGGACTCTAGGGCTTGTGGACTTCAGTAGCTGTGGTGCACCAGCTTAGTTGTTCCGTGGCATGTGGTATCTTCCTGGCCTAGACACTGAAACCTCGTCCCCTGCACTGAAGTATATTTACAGCGTAGTAAATATACACTGTAACCACTGCCTCATTTATAGGAAAGAAAATAGGGGTGTAAGGAAGTATCTTTAAGAGATAAAAAGTGACACGAAAGATTGTAAAAGCAAAATCTCTACGAGGTCAAGGAGGTAGTGGGAAAGTCATTAAATAACAAAAGTCACTAGAAATAAGATATGTAATAAAGGACAAAATGATAAGTGCAAATAGAGCTGCTACACAAATAGTGAGAAGCCAGCGTGGGATGTGGTGGCTGAGGGTGGGCTTGTGCTGGCTTTGACACACAAGTACAGAGAAGAGGGACACAAAGATTATGCATTAAGCCTCAAAAAAGGAAAAGAAATGCTAAAAAACAGGCACTCATTATTTTTAAGAGTAACTGAAAGATTCCTCTTCTGTAAAGCAGTGAGAAGTGTGTGGTATGTAAACTGAATCAGGCTTGCATGCCAGACAGAACAAAAATTCCTATTCCTTAAAAAATATGAAGCTGCACTTCTTCTAGAGGGACGAAGTAAACATGTTTTTCCTGATTCCTCCCATTAAGTAAAACTAAACCCTGTTCATTTATATGTAAGACAAAGCTCAGAAGACTTTGAAAGGTGGAGAGAGGAAGGCAGCCCTGCTAAGAACCTCAGGATGCTGAAACAGCATGGCCATATGTGGCTCGAGCTTGCTTTTTGCCTCATTATGACCAACCTAGATAGCATATTCAAAAGCAGAGACATTACTTTGCCAACTAAGGTCCATCTAGTCAAGGCTATGGTTTTTCCAGTAGTCATGTATGGATGTGAGAGTTGGACTGTGAAAAAGGCTGAGTACCGAAGAATTGATGCTTTTGAACTGTGGTGTTGGAGAAGACTCTTGAGAGTCCCTTGGACTGCAAGGAGATCCAACCAGTCCATTCTGAAGGAGATCAGCCCTGGGATTCCTTTGGAAGGAATGATGCTAAAGCTGAAACTCCAGTACTTTGGCCACCTCATGCGAAGAGTTGACTCATTGGAAAAGACTGTGATGCTGGGAGGGATTGGGGGCAGGAGGAGAAGGGGACGACAGAGGATGAGATGGCTGGATGGCATCACGGACTCTATGGACATGAGTTTGAGTGAACTCTGGGAGTTGGTGATGGACAAGGAGGCCTGGCGTGCTGCGATTCATGGGGTCGCAAAGAGTTGGACACGACTGAGCGACTGAACTGAACTGAACTGAACCCAGACTTAGAGCTGAGTAAACCAGCCCCAGAAACACCAACAGACAAGTGAATAAATAGATAAACCTCTGAAGAGAGGCTTGCTGTCTCCAGCCGAAAGACCAGGAGAGAAGAAGTTTTGAAGACAGAAAACGTTCAGCCAGTCATACACAGGAAAGGTATGACTCCACCCTCATTCACACCCATAAAGGCCAAATGGGAAGCCCAACTGTCCACCCCAGCCAGACCGTGAGGAAGCGCCCATCTATCTCCCAGGGTAACGTCAGAGAGCTGGGGAGGGACCTGGGGCTTTGATCTCACTGGGTGGTAAGGGGTCCACATGGTGCTGGCAGTTTTGATGTTAGTGGTGCTAGTGGAGTTGTTAGCAGAGGGCAAACAGGAGCCATAGCAGAGCCCTCTTATCAGTCCCATCCGAGTCGCACTGGAAACCCAGCCAGTGGGGAGCAGGCCCTCAACCCTGCCTTGCAGTCTAGGACCCTTCTCCAACTTGACAGTCATTGGGGCCAGCAGGAAAACCTGGATTCTGGACCATTTACCCCAGAGCAATGAAGACATGTAGTCACCCCACAACCTTTACACAAATATTTCTAGTAGCTTTATTTAAAGTAGCTAATAACTGGAAACAACCCAGGTGAGTGGCTAAACAAAGTAGTATATCCATACATTAGAATATTATCCTGCAGTAAAAACCAAAGAACTGTTGATACACGGAGCAGCCCGGATGAATCTCCAGAGGTTTACTCTGAGTGAAAAATAGCAAGTCCCAAAAGGACTGGCTGTATTCTCATTTAAATCTCACTCTTGTCTCCTGTATTCTCATTTAAATCTTACTCTTGAAATGACAAAACTACATAAATGGAGAACAAATGAGTGGTTATCGGATGTTAGGGAGAGTGTATTTTGCTACTAAGGGCAACATGAGAGATCCCCCTGGTGAGTACCTTGACTGTATCAACAGCAATATGCTGTTGGTGATATGGCTTTGCTTTGTATTTTTGCATTACCAATAGTTTTCCTGTTGGTGGACATTTGATGAAGGCCACATGGGATCTCTCTGAATTATTTCTTGCAATTCCATGTGAGTCTACAATTATTTCAAAATTAACATAGTTTTAAAAATGCACGGGGTTAACAGATACAAACTGTTATATATAGAATGGATAAACAAGAAAGTCCTATGTATAGCACAGGAAACTATATTCAATATCCTGGGATAAACCATAATGGAAAAGAATATGAATATATATATATATTTTCACCTTACTGTACAGCAGAAATTAACAGTAAATTAACACAGTAAATCAACTATATTTCAATAAAATCTTTTAAAAAACAGGGACTTCCCTGGTGGTCCAGTGGTTGAGACTTCCAATGCAGGGGGTGCATTCCCCTGGTTGGGGAACTTAGATCCCACATGCCTCATGGCTGAAAAACAAAAACATGAAAAACAGAAGCGATATTGTAACAAATTCAACAAAGACTTTAAAAATGGTCCACATTAAAAAAAAATCTTAAAAAAAATGTGGAGCTAATTAGGTGATTTTTCTGTTTTTCAAAAAGTGAAGTGAAGTTGCTGAGTCGTGTCTGACTTTTTATGACCCCATGGACTTTACAGTCCATGGAATTCTCCAGGCCAGAATACTGGAGTGGATAGCCTTTCCCTTCTACAGGGGATCTTCCCAACCTAGGGATCAAACCCAGGTCTCCCGCATTGCAGGCGGATTATTTACCAGCAGAGCCACAAAAAGCAGCAACATAAAAATGGATTAGAAGCAAGAACCTGAAGGAAGAGGATCAAATAGGAGACCAAAATTAATTTATCAACAATTAGTCCCTTCTCCTGGAGTAAAACAACTCATTATACATATTTCAGTATTGATGGCATCACCATCCTAGTGTTTCATAAGAAGAGTTGATGGTGTTAGTGACACAGGGTTGCAGCTACTACATCCCAAGCTACCTCTGTCTTTTACCAAAGAGAGCTCAATCTCCTAAGAAATAGTCTTGTGTTCTGTGATGCTCAAAGGCCAGAGGAATGGGAACACTGGTCAAAACACACAGACCATATTTAGCTCTAGGTCCTTTTATTTATTGTAGCAAGGGCAGATATGGAATAGTAATTAGAAAGATTTTACCATAAACATATCCTTTTTAACCAACAGGAAGTATATATGAAGTATCGGTACGTCCAATGACACAAATGTACTTTAAGCATTATTGTCTTCATCTAATCTTAAAATGTGCCGAGATGGTTGATGTTTGTTATCTGTGAAATAAAGGAAGAGATAGGGAAGATGTGAGAAAGGTTTGTGATATTTCTGTTACATAGTATATTTCAGGTATACATGTATAATTTATATTTGAAAGACAAGTTGGTTTGCTGTTTGCCTGTGTTAGCAATGTTCTTATAGTATGTAACATGTGAGTCGTTGACCCAAAGGATTGGCAGACATGAAGGTTTAATAATACCAGGTTACATATATTTTATTTGGACATAATACCTGCACATGAGAATAATGTAGTTTTCAATTTTACTTAATGGTACTGAGTGGAACATGCAGCATTGAATGCAGGAGATGCACCATTTCATTGCTGATGTTCAGAAGTTCTCAAGGAGACCAAGTGGAGAATAGAGAAACAAAAATAAATAAAGTACTGTTAGCCCTGGTAACTTAAGAAAAATACTATCGAACTTCTGCATACTTCCTTCTCCAATCCCTTTTCAAGTGCAAATACTTTTGGTTTATTTTAAAAATCAATTTATTTTTATTTGTATTAAAAATTGATGACACATTTTGTACAGCATTGAATTTTTTTTTTCATATGACATTTTGTGGCAGATCCAATCCCATCTTCCTTATCCATGCTCATGTTATTTCTGTGCAGAGGAGCTGACTGTGGAGTCCAGTTCTGCTTGCTGAGATGTGAGGAGAGGTTACTGGAGACTATGGGGAAGACATACTCTGATTCTGTGCTCAGAGTCTTGAAAATCTTTCGCCAAATTTACTATCTCCCCCTCTGCACTGGCGCTTGATTTTGATGCCTCCTGTAGAGGCCAAAGTGGGATCATAAGGTGATAAGTCAAAGAATGAACAGTCAATAGGATGTATGTAACAGAGCATAAAAACGGAGAGCCTGGCTTCTGGATGTCTGTGCTGAGCAGCTGAACCAGAGCCAGTCAGCAGCCACCTACCTTGGACAACTTGTTACATGGGAAAAGTAAATCACAATCTGTTGAAGTCTCTAGTTATAAGGTATCTGTTATGTATTAGGTATATACACACTTGAAGCAAGTGTGACCTGAGTGTGATTATCCACACTACTGGATAATTCTCATATAGGTAAACTTAAATGTTATGGAATATTTCAGAGCAGATTCACCACAGCTTTTTTTTTTGGTTTGTTTATTTGCTTTTAGTGTACTGGAGGTCTTTATATTTTATAGAGAAGAGGGAACACTTCTGTGCATTACTGGTTTCCTGACCTTAAATTTTTAGGTAATGTCACTGAATTTGCTAGTGTAAGAATTTGTACTATAATTTGCTAGTGTAGGGCTTTCCATACATTTAAGGTAGATAGAGAGTTTATTCAGTATTACTGAAGAAAAAATAAACACTTTCAGGGATATTAAATGATTTGCTTAAGTCCACAAAGAAAATCCAGGACTTAAAGCCAAACTTTCAGGTTCTGATCGTTTCATCTTTCCATAACATATACCCCTCTACAGTAAGTCCTAGGGAATTGCTCATGGAGACACTCAGCTACAGAAGATGTTAAATATGAAATGCTTTTAAGACTTTCCACTTTTCTGTAACTGTGTTTCCCTTTTGCTTATCTCTTAGCCTCCATCTGTCAAACATTTTCTGCTAAGGTCTCCAGGGGGTCCAGCCAAGACCTCACTGCTCAGGGTCATCTGATAGACTGCATCTCTCAGAGTATTCATCTTCAGCAGTAGTTAAACTCTGACCACAGAACTCTAGGGCCACAGGTCTCTGAAATCATTTGAAGGATCCATGAGGTCAAAACTATTTCTATAACTTATTTGCCTTTTTCACTATGATTTATCTACAGTGATGGTGTAAAAGCAGTTATAGGTAAACTGCTGACATCTTAGTGTAAAACAAAGCATTGACACCAACATATATTAGTATTCACTGTACATTTTAGTGCCACAAGTTAACTGTTTTTCAAAAAAGGTTGACTTCATTTAAGAGTGCCCTTGGTGAAGCAATAAACATTTTATTAAATTTCAATCCTTGAGGGCAAGTTTTTTTTTTTTTCCCTTAACATTCTGGATGACAAAATGGGAAGATCCCATAAAAAACTGCTTGCATATCAAAGTAGAATGATTTTCTTTAGAAAAAGCCTTAGTGTGATTAAGTTGTAAGCTAAACTAGCTGCTTGTTTATTAGTAGCACATTTTTACCTGACAGAATACCTGTCAGAATAACTGACAAACTGGCTATTCACACTTGGGTGTTTGACAGATGTTTTTGTGAAAATGAGCCAAGTGAACCAAACAGTATTGTTGTCAATGATAAAATTAAAGATTTTAAGCAAAAACTAGAGTTTTTGAAAACTCAGACTTGAGAGCTTGGCATCCTCTTAATTGTAAAGACTTTTCTGATGAGATTGATGGTGATATTAGTGACTATGATGTTCCGATATTGTATATTGAATTTGGAAGATCCTTATAATTTAGCAACCAGTATTTTTCAAATGATCAATATATATATTGAATTACGAAATAAAGCAAAAGAGAAGATCCATTCAAATTACAACATAAAACAATGGATTTTAATGGATCAGAATACAAAAAGTTATTAATATAACAAACTCCATATTGCAGTAGCCTTTAAAAAATGCAGCTTGCTAAGTTTTGGCATAGTATCAAAAAGAATATCCACAATTATCTGAAAGGACTATTAAAATACTCTGTTTCTTTCCAACTAAACCTGAGAGAGGTCAAATTCTCTTCAAACGCTTCAACTAAAGCAGCACATTAAAATAGTTGGAGTACAGAAGTAAATATGAGAACACAGCTATAATCAGATCAGTCAGACACTGAAGACATTTATGAAATGTAAAGCAATCCCACACTTCTCAGCAATTTTTTGTTTGGAAAATATATTTTTCATAAAATATGTTATTTGTCAATACTTAGCATGTTTGTTATTATTTAAAACACATTAAGAAATATTTTTCATGGCTGGCTGCATGAAATTATTATTATTAATATACATTTATTTATTTTAATTGTAGGCTAATTACTTTACAATATTGTATTGGTTTTGTCATACATCAATATAAATCCGCCACGGGTGTATATGTGTTCCCCATCCTGAATCCCCCTCCCACCTCCCTCCCTGTACCATCCCTCTGGGTCATCCCAGTGCACCAGCCCCAAGCATCCTGTATCATGCATCGAACCTGGACTGGCAATTCGTTTCATATATGATATTATACATGTTTTAATGCCATTCTTCCAAATCATCCCACCCTCTCCCTCTCCCACAGAATCCAAAAGACTGTTCTATACATCTGCGTCTCTTTTGCTGTCTTGCATGCAGGATTATCGTTACCATCTTTCTAAATTCCATATATATGCATTAGTATACTGTACTGGTGTTTTTCTTTCTGGCTTACTTCACTCTGTATAATAGGCTCCAGTTTCATCCACCTCATTAGAAGTGACTCAAATGTATTCTTTTTAATGGCTGAGTAATACTCCATTGTGTATATGTACCAGAGCTTTCTTATCCATTCATCTGTTGATGGACATCTAGGTTGCTTCCATGTCCTGGCTGTTATAAACAGTGCTGCACTGAACATTGGGGTACACCTGTCTCTCAATTCTGGTTTCCTCAGTGTGTATGCCCAGCAGTGGGATTGCTGGGTCATAAGGCAGTTCTATTTTCAGTTTTTTAAGGAATCTCCACACTGTTCTCCATAGTGGCTATACTAGTTTGCATTCCCACTAACAGTGTAAGAGGGTTCCCTTTTCTCTACACCCTCTCCAGCATTTATTGCTTGTAGACTTTTGGATAGCTGGCTGCATGAAATTAAAAGATGCTTGCTCCTTGGAAGAAAAGTTATGATCAACCTAGACAGCATATTAAAAGGCAGAGACATTACTTTGTCAACAAAGGTCTGTCTAGTCAAGGCTATGTTTTTTCCAGTAGTCATGTATGGATGTGAGAGTTGGACTATAAAGAAAGCTGAATGCTGAAGAATTCATGCTTTTGAACTGTGGTTTTGAAGAAGACTCTTGAGAGTTCCTTGGACTGCAAGGAGATCCAACCAGTCCATCTCAAAGGAAATCAGTCCTGAATATGCATTGGAAGGACTGATGCTGAAGTTGAAACTCCAATACTTTGGCCACCTGATGTGAAGAACTGACTCATTTGAAAAGATCTTGATGATGGGAAAGATTGAAGGTGGGAGGAGAAGGGGACAACAGAGGATGAGATGGTTGGATGGCATCACTGACTCAATGGACATGAGTTTGAGTAAACTCTGGGAGTTGGCAATGGACAGGGAGGCCTGGTGTGCTGCAGTCCATGGGATTGCAAAGAATCAGACACGACGGAGCGACTGAACTGAACTAAACTGAAGAAATATTTTTAAATTGCCTCATTTTAAATTACTAACATTGTCTCTGTGTATATCCTACATAAACAAAAGTCTTTGGGGTTCTCAAAATTTTTTAAGAGTATAAAAGATTTCTGAGATTAAAATCTTAAAAAACTTGGTCTAGTATATTTGTTCTCCAGGTAACTTGTGTTTTTACTGCCTCCTTTTACTTTTTTTAATCCACGTAGAGAATTTTAGCAGTCTTTCAAATATGACTGTGAACATGAGGGAAGTAGTTTTTATTAAAGAATGTTTTAATGCCTCTCTGAAGCATCTTTTTCTGCAGAAGCATAAAATCGTCCTTTGGAACAGGGCCTTCCTCATCCTCCGCTTTTGAACTAAACCTCAGATGAGTAAAGGATCTGACAGGACTGGCCTGTTTCTCTTACAACTTCCAAAAAAGAGATGATAGAAAAGCTAAAGCTGGACTTATATCTACAAATAGAAAGAGACTTAGAGAACTCAGTTCCACTCATTTGCTGTGTAAATACAGTACCTGAAGCCCAAAAGTGCTGTGTGACTCCTGCAAAGACTCATGACAGATGGCACATCGCAAACTAGAGCCCAGGTTCCCTGACACTGTGTTTCTTTCTATTGTAATTCATATCTGGAAATTGACTTTTAAAAAATTGTATTTTTGCTTTTCGACATTATTGTGGGATTGACCTTAATCTCATCTCAATTTGATGATTTCACCCTTCACATGATTTCTTGTGGGGAGGATACGACACAATTACTGGTAGTACAGCATACATTCCAGAGCTATTGTTAACTTGAAGCAATGAGTAAGTACAGGATGACCTTTGCTAATCAAATATAGAAACAGAAGACGCTCCTAGATTGTGGGAGTATTTATGCACATCTACGCGCCTACAGGTCTGCACAAGCTTTGGGAGTCCCCATGAGTCCACATCAGTGCTTAACTCAAGGAACTTGTGGCTTGACTCTTAACTTTTCTGTGTCCTTCCTTATTTCTGCCCCATGACATGGTTGAGACCAAAACGTATTTTCTCTACAAAAGCTATGTCACATGCAGAAAGCTATGTCACAGTCATATTAAATGTTTGGAAGTCATGCAGTCTTTATCACTGAGGATATTTAAGGTGCTGAAAAGTAAACTAACTTAATTAAAATAAGAATAATCACACCAACTGGATTTCTTCCTAAATAGGTTTATTTTTGCTGTCTTGTGACCATATATTAAGCCCATAACTTGGAACAAGTTCTCACAGAAGCATGTAATTGATCATAAAGTAAATAAACAAGAAAGTGTGAACAGAAATAAAGTATATATAAGCCACAAATGAAAAACAACTCAGAAGTGTATGTCCCAGTATTTATGAGGCCCTAGCAGCAGCCATTTTGTGGTCTTTTGACACACTGTTTTTATAATTTGCATCATTGGCGAATTAGTTGATATTTTAAATTCTTTGACGATTTCTCTGTGGTTTCATGCTTGATTTCTTTCCGAGTATTTGTTAAGGAACAGTTCTGTATGTTTTCCTTGCTGTTGGAGTTCTCTGACGGTGTGTCTGCTTTCATCATTGGTTTTGATTTCCTGTCTCATCCTGTTGTCTGCTTAGTCGTTGTCAATCCAGACCACCCCTCCCCCCCCCACCGCCTCCGAGGCTGTAGTTAACCCATCCATCTCCCCTCCCCTGTCCCCCTACTTTCTCTGGTCATAGCCGTGCTGTGGTCCACAGCGTGTGTGCCCTAAGATGGGATTGTGCTTTGTCTTCATGTCTCATTAAATGGTGCTTTTCCCCCATAGCAGTATGTTGAATCGGTGTATCACTATGCAGTTACAGGAGAAGGCAATGGCAACCCACTCCAGTACTCTTGCCTGGAAAATCCCATGGACGGAGGAACCTGGGTGGCTGCAGTCCATGGGGTTGCACAGAGTCAGACACGACTGAAGTGGCTTAGCAGCAGCAGCAGCAGCAGCCATGCACACACACAGCTGAAAGGGAGTATGCAACACAATGTGATGTGAAGTTTAGACAACCACCTTTTTAGTTTTATTAGTCTGGACTATCCAGTAGTTTAATTCAGAGACAGATTTGCTTTGAAAATCAAAAATACCAGTATCTGGTGTGTGTGTGGGTGAGGTGGTAGTGGAGTGCGTGGTATGTACACTAGAAAATAGCCAGCGTGTCACCATATGGTCTCACAACTCAGTTATTTTGAAGAGTTGGGAAAAAAATCTTGGAACATTCAGGTAGTCAAATGATCTTCTTACACTGCATCTGATAAATTACTTGATGCTATTGTGGGCTTAACCATATAAAAATAACTGGTGCCCCTCCTGCCTTTCCTTGCCAACACACAAATACCCATAGAAACTCAATATTATCCTAGGATGAAAACCAACACATTTTCTCTAAGATTATTTGTATTACTTATATGGCCAAAATTTTTTTCTGATAAATATCCTTGGTTATTTTTAGTGATCGGCAAGCTCATTCTGTTCTCTGAAAGAATATTTTCTTCAGAGTTCTGCTATCTCTGTTCGATGGATTCCTCATACATTAGAAAGAGGCAATAACATTTTTTTCCCAAAGTAGAGTTTAATAAAGTTAGTATGTCTGGACTCTATTGAAAGGTATCAATTATCCAAAAGATGAATGAGATTTTTTTTATAAGGCAGTCTCCTTTACAGCTAAAGATAAAATAGAAAGGCTTTGAGTACAAGTTGTTAATGTTTCTGTCTTTTAAAAATAAAAATTTTAAAGCCATGAGGATCTTAATGAATACATTTTTAAATTATTTAGGACAAAGATGATAAATAGAAAAGCCTACTCTGATCATATGTTCTTTCCATGCTCATTTATCTGAGCACCTCAGCAGAATTGCCAATAATTATATATGGCTATATTTAATATTAATTAAGATGTCTGACCTTTGGGCCAGAAAATGAAAAGAGCTGCTCCATTAGGCTGCTTCTAAGGCTATGTTCTTTCAACCTATGATAGCATTGTTTTGGGTCTTTAATACTCTCCAACACTTCAATAAACTTGGAGGTAAAAACAATGTTAAAATGAACTATAAAATTTTTATCCTTTGTCACTCACTCGTCTGAGCATTTACTGTCCACTTACAGTGTGATAATTACTCTTTTAAGCACTGACATTGGTATTTATTTATTGGCTGAGCTGCTAAGCAGGTGGGATCTTGGTTCCACAACCAGGGATCGAACCCAGATCCTGGTGGTGAAAGCACTGAGTCCTAACCACTGGACCACCAGGGAATTCCCCTGATACCTATATATGTATTTTTAAAAAGGTATGGCCTCTGCCTTCGAGGAGCTTACTTACAGTCCAGTAAAATTCAGAATCCTCAGTGGCTAGGGAATTAGCTCCTCAGATGGCTTTGTCAGTGTTTGTGTGTGTGTTATTGTGAATTCTGCCTGGAATGTGTCTAGGGTCAGTCGGGAAGAGCAGGTTGAAGGAAGCTAAAGAGGACTGAATGCAATGCATTTATTTCAGTTTTACAAGGTCCGGCCCTCGCAATGTTCTCCCCACTGTCTTTGCCCTAAAGTTGGTTAGAAGAAACCAAAAGGCAGGGAATAAAAATACATTAAAAAAAATTATAGCTACAAGAAAGAAATGCATAGCACAGTTGCAGGAAGAGGCATTGTCAGGGCACAATTTGAGAAGATATAATTTCAGTCCTGAAGTGATTGCCTTCAGAAGAGTGAGACAACCTACCCATTAAAGATCTTTGACATGAGAAAAGCTGAAGTCCTCTGAGGAGAGTTGGATGGTCTCTGATATTTTGATTTACTGTTTGAAAGCCTTTCTAACCATAGGAAACAGGTCCCAGAGTAGGCCTACCGAGGACTGGAGTATGACGATTACTAAATGGGAGAGTTGTGTGGATACTGGTCACTGATGCAGTCTTGCTCTGAGCTGCTGCTGCATGGTAGCCTCCAGAACCTGGTGTGTGTTCCTTCCTCCCAGCCCCCACCCTTGCCACCCCTTCCGTTGTCTTGTCAGTCATCCTTTATGCAATTGTTTAGGTAAGATGAACTACTTGGACACTCTCTCAAGGGATTCTGGATGTGATAATAACTCTGCTTGGATGATTGATCCTTATAGGCTAAATTCCATATATGATCCATATATGATCAATCACATATATGCTAAAATCTTGGTGCAGTGACATCATAGGGCAAGAAACAGATAAACACGAAGATCCCTACTAAACTTCCAGTCCTTGCCTAAAATTAAGAGGATAGTGATAGCAGTGGTGGTGGCCAAGGAGAAGAGAAAACGAGAAACAATACTTAAAAAAGAAGAAAACATTTCTTGGAGAACACATGTTTATTCAAGGGAAGCTCAGTTTTCAGTTTAGATTCCAAGCAAAAAATGTCTCATTCCCCTGATGATTATGGAATAATCCTCAACACTCTGCCCTCATACAGCATTGCAACACAGAAGCCCTGTTCTTAGGGGCCTGGGGAGTCTGTGATCTGGGATTCCCATCTGCTGAGCTTTGGGGAATACAGAACTCTTTGAAATGTGCATTTTGTGTGTGTAATGTGTATTTTGTACTGAGAAGGTTTATAGCTTTTATTAACAGCTCAAGAGACTCTCTGACTCCAAAAAGTTTAAAGTCGCTGTTGCTTATGAAGCACTCTTCATCAAAAAATACAGATATAAAGCAAAGGATTCATTACAGCTAAAGACTGTTGCAATATCCCCCAACTAGACATTTTCAGAATACAATTTCCACAGAAATGTCTGGATTAAGAGAAGCTGCTCACAAGTTGACTTTTAAACAATACATGAGCAACTCCCTAGATTCATGAGCTCCTAAGCAGGGATTATTCATAGTTACCCACCAGCAACACACATGAGGGACTTCCCATGTGGCGCAGTGGTAAAGAATCCACCTGCCAGGGCAGGAGATGCAAGAGATGTGCGCTTGATCCCTGGGTTGGGATGATCCCCTGGAGAAGGACATGGCAGCCCACTCCAATATTCTTGCCTGGAAAATTCCATGGACAGGGGAGGCTGGGGGCCTACAGTCCATGTGGTCACAAAGAGTCGGACACAACTTCTATCTGGGTGCTATTTCTCATTTATATAAGGGACAAGAAAACCAGGGAAAATTCTACAAAATTCTTGCCCTAATAATTATACCTAGAAAATATTTCCGTCATTTTAACTGAAAATATCATCCTTTGTGTGCATGGCTGTTTTGCGGGAAATTACTTTCAATGAACTGGTTTAAAAATTAAAATATTAATGTGATATATTAAGGGAAGATATGTCAATATTTTAGTTGTGGATGATATTATAGAAGTATAGTTTGTCAGAGAAACCATCCACTTCCATCAAAATAGTCTAAGGAAACAGGTGTAGAATAGATTATATTCCATTTAAAACATTGCTTGCTTTATTGTTTTTAAATAGGCTTATGTGAAACTGTGCCTGCTGGGAAAAAATGAAATCCGAATGAATCATACACCCAAAGGTCATTGATCTAAAAATATAGGTCCTGTGAAATGGATAAACATATTCTACTTAGTGGAAGTCATCAAGTGAGAGGATTTTAGAATCCTTCCAAACCATTTAGTCTCTGAGGTTGTTAATTAATTTATTAGGAACAGAGAAGGCAGCCAGTGTCTAGTGCAATGTGTCCACAGGGAGCAGAGCAGATGAAAAGTGATCCTACTGAGGGGGGACAGGGATCAAGGGGCTTCCCTTCTCACAGAAGGAAGGGAGAAGCATCTGTACAAAGGCACAGAAGAGCCAAGCCTTGGTACCTGGGGTTCTCCGTGAAGGTGGACTTGGCAGGTGATCAAGAAGTGCTGTGGAGGATGCGCTGGGAGGATGCACTTTCGGAGCAGAACACTAACTGGTGGAAGTAGGCCAGCATGTGTTGCCGTCAGGACAGCAAAGATGGTTTCTAACAGGAATGAGAGAGTCGAGTGTCCCTCCTGTAGATGCTTCTACGGTTACTATGGACAAGGCTGCTGCTGCTGAAGGAACGGGGGCCTCTTGTGTGGAGGGAGGTAACAGGAATGTGCCAGTTTGTCTTTAAAAAATTTTTACTTTGTAACTGAGCCCTAACCAGGAGATGTTCTCTGATAAATATCAGAGCAAACTAGGTATGTATTTCAGAGTTTGGATGGCTGCCTTGCCATGGACGCTAGCAGGGTGAATCTCTTTTACAGGGATACTTCATTGTGAGAAAGCTGAATAATACTGCTTTGTCTTTGGGATAATACTGCTTATTGGTAAATAAATACACATAAATAAGGTGGAGTTACCAATGGTGGAGCAGTGATCTGTTTACACTGGGTGCAAACTATTTAGGGACATGTCATTAGAGAATTAAAAACAATAATAAAACCAGTAAAAGTCAGGATGACATTTATTATCACTGTGCTGGTAATTATGAACATTATCAGTATAAAATAGTCAGTCTTCCCTGTCAGAAAGAACCCCACTGTCACCATCCACTGACTTCTTAGTGCTTGAGTACTTCCTCAGGATTGGTTCCAAGACCCCTGCAGATACCAGAATACAAGACCTTTAGGTAAAATGACCCCTGATATACACGGTTCCATATACATGGATTCAACCAACCAAGAACTGTGAAAATGGAGGGCCGATGGTATATGTGTGGGCTTGCACACATGCACTCACGTACAAAGACCCACATGGAGATCTCACTTCACTGAGAAGTTTATTCACATTAAAATTGGGAAAATGACCTTCTCAAGTTCAAGTATGACCTGGTCCAGGGCTCAACACTAGTCTGACAAAAAATCCTATCATGTCCTTGAAAGGATAACTATGAAATATATATTTAAAAATTTTATTATTTCTTTTGTAATAGAGTTTCTCCATAGGGTTGATTTCTTAAGTCTATGAAGTAAATCTCCAATTAGTAGATGAGAATGTTATGTATTATAGTGACTAATTTTCCCAATGTCATACAATTAGTAAACTGCAGGGTAGGAAATTTAATTCAAGTCTTCTGAATCTAATAGTTTACTATGACTATAACAAAATATTGATTTAGTAAAGTTTTATTTTCATAAATTCAGTGATTTTTAAGTAAAATTTTATTATCTCAAGTTAATATAATTGAACTTATATTTAGGTATTTAAACTTATATATAGGTATTTAAAATTCACCTTGTTTTCTTAGGCACATAGAACAAAGGAAAACAACTATTTTAAAATAGATTTTATTTAAATTCTAGCCAAAGTTTTCTTTGCAAGACATATTGCAGATGCCCAAAATAGCTTTTCATTTATGAAGACATAAATATAAAATACAGTCACAAGTGTATATGTTCTCTCATGTGTAATTGTGTTTATAAGTGTATGTTTCTGCTCCCTATGATATACTTAATCAGTCAATAGCACATCATCTCTGAGTTGTTAATATTACAGAACTTGTAATGAGTAGAATTCAAGAAATGCATTCTAACTGAGACTACCAGAGGATAATATCTGAAACATCTAATTAAAAAATACAAATCTCTAAAATGCTCAGTGATAGGAAATTTGTATTCAATGTTGAATTCTTTTAGTCTAAAAATGAGTTTAATTTAATTAGTTTTAGAATAAGCATAGAGATAATTTTGAATGTATTAAAGGAAACATTGCTTATATAATCACTGCTGTGAGTAGACTCCATCAAGGTATACAGTCAATGGGAAAAGTAGACAAGTAAACTTGAATCTACTTATCTTTTGGTTCAGTGCTCTGTAAAGAGCCTTGGCAACATGGGGGAAAGACATTCACATCCAATCAGCTGTCATGAAAAGTGGTCTGATCTGGGTTGTGAGGTTGAGGGTTTCCTTCCTAAAGGAAAGAAGAAGGAGGGAAAAAGCTGTGACTGAGGCAGAGGGAAATATCATAGCTATCATGAAGGCATCATGGAGCCTGGTGAGTCTGGGGAAAACAAGTTGGTTATGGTCATATCATCGGTTGATCAATGAGGAGGAGCAGTTGCTAGGTGATGTGGAAAGTAGACAGATCTAGTGTGCTAGGAGAAGGAATTTGAATTTATTTTCTATTTGTGGGGAAGTAAGACAAAAGATGATAATTCTCATCCAAAATCTCTTTCTTCTGGGGTCATTGCCTCTCTCAGAACAGAGTGAGGCCATGTGACTGAGTTCTAGTGAATGGAAAGAGCAGAGATGGATGTCTGTTCTCTGGATGTGTCCAATATGTGTTGAAGGTGTGAAGACTTCTATCAGCCTAATTGCTATCATTAGCACTTGATCTAAACTATTATGTTACCAGTGCTTGGTCACTACAACAAGTTCTAGATATTACAGAAGTTTGGACAGCCCTAACTAAACTGGGTACACTGGAATATTTCAATTTTGGAACTATAACTTTGGCAGCAAGGGGAGGGAATCATTTAGGAGACTACTATAATAGACTTGAGAACCTGGACTCAAAAAGGCATAGCATTTATCTGATGGACAAAAAGTTTCCCACCCCAGCTGCTACCTCTTCCACCTGTCCCTTCCTTCCTTCACTTCTTTTTAAATCTGGCAGATATGATGATATATAAATGCCACACAAAAGTCAATGGCAATTAAGATAAATGGAAAACTCACAAACTCAAGATCTTTAGCAGGTAAATTTGTAAGAGCTTGTGATGGATTTGATATGGTAGATGAATTACACAAAGACAGCTAGAATGAAGGTTTCCCTGGTGGTCCAGTGGTTAAAAACCTGTCTGCCGATGCAGGGGACATGGGTTTGATCCCTGGTCTGGGAAGATCTCACATGCCTCAGGGCAACTAAGTTCATGCTCTGAAACAAGAGAAGCTACTGCAATGAGAGGCCTGTGCACCGCAACGAAGAGTAGCCCCTGTTCACTGTGGGTAGAGAAAACCCGAGTGAAGCAATGAGGACTCAGAGTAGTCAAAAGTAAATAAATGAAAGAAAGAAAGAAATCTATATGACTCACAAGTATGGCTCATGTAAGTGATTAGATACCATGTAGGAAATTTAGAAAAGGAACATGACTAAGGAACGGTAAATACATATTAAGCACGTTGACTTTGATTTGGTGTAAACCACTGAATAACTGAGGAAGACACGTCTAAAAGGTAAGTCAGTTTGGAGTTTAGCCAAGGGGTCTGGGCTATTGATAACTCTGCATGGTCAGGTTTGTGTGAAGCAAAGAAAAGGTGACAGAATGGCACAAGCCCTCAAGCTGGTGATGGGAAATTTTGATTTAAAGATGGACAGAAAGAAAACAGACGCCCTCAGGGAGTAAAAGGAGTGGCCAGAGGGATGGGATAAAAAACAAAACAGCAGGGGATGAATCACCAAAGCTAACGCAAAAGAGCATTTCAAGTTCCAAAATTCCAAAAGCAATTTGGGTAAGGACAAAAAATAATTCATTAGATAATGCATCAAGAAGGTCACTGTTGACTTTACAAAGAGCAGTTGGCAAGAAATGCTGGTGACAGAAGTCTGATCCCAGTAGATTAAGCCACGGCTGGATGAAGGACAGCATAGGACAGACAGCACCCCCCCCCCCCCCGAATAGCTGATGACTGGATGATAACTATAGAGGGAGGTCAAGTCAAGACAGAGATTAGTGCTTTTTCACTTTGAATGGAGAAGCCTTTATCATATTTACATTGCGAAAGATAAGAACAGTTCTGCAGATCTGGAAGGAGAGATGACACATGACTGAAGTCTCTAAGGCCAGGGAGAAGAAAGTATGTAGCTTTGACTTGGGCGGGTATTCCTTCTCCATCTACTGAGGGGAGGGAAAGTAAGATTTCAAGTTTATGCACAATATGTAGCAAGACTTTCAAGAGAGGCCTCCTTTGAAGGTATCTCTGTGATGAAATGAATAAAGTGAAAATTAAATGATACAGAAAATGAAACTGTGAGAGAGAAGTGATGGGGTGGTAGGTCTGGACATTCTGGTCATAATTGGAGAGAAAGCACGCTGGCCAGGGCATAATGGAATTTGCTGGGTTTCCCTGAGGACTCCGATGGGACTGGACACCATGGCTTTGTAAGGGCACCTACTCTTGTGTGATTTTCTCCAGGCAGCAGGATAGCTGGAGACATACTACCAAACACCCAAGGTAATAATTTCAATCCAGAGTGAGGTTTCCAGGGCTTTTTAGATGAATAAACAAGGCAGCAGAAGAGGCAAGTAATGGTGAGTGGAGTCTCTGCTAAAATGTCGTGTCCGACTCTTTCCCACCCACTGAGTACAGCCTGGAAGCGCCCTCTGTTCAAGGGATTTCTCAGGCAAGAATACTGGAATGGGTTGCCATTTCTTCCTCCAGAGGATCTTCCTAACCCAGGGACTGAATCTGCATCTCCTGCGTCTCCTGCATTGGCAGACAAATTCTTTACCACTGGAAAGCCTTATAGTTTATAATGTTGGCTAGTAAATTGCTTTAGATTGTGTTACAGATAGTGTGGACATAATGGGTTGGCACACAGTGTGGAAATGCAGTACCAGAGGGACAAAATAAAAGCTTATTTTAATCACTGACTTTAAGTCCATAAAACTTTATTTGAAGCATAAAGGATTTGCCAATGTATTTTACTGCAGCAGTCTTTAAGTGGGTATTTGGTACTGCCCTAAACTCAGAGTTATGTGTCTAACAACTTCTCCAAAGATGACAGCTAATTCCCTCCTGATGTGCTGGTTTGCCTTCCTGTAAAAACAACCTAAGTTCCTGAACTTGAAATAGTGATAACATATTTTTGCTTTTCACATGTCATGGGTTTTATTTAGCTTCATCTTGCTCTCAGGAAAGGACAGAATACCCAAGGGAATGCATATCTTTTTGAAAATTTTTCTCTTGGCTTTCTTAGCTGACCTACTGCTCATGATGCAAAATCATTCTATCTGATATAAAATTGTCAGAGTGCAAAATGTCATGATAGAAAGGAACATGGTGCTAAATTTAAACTGGGAAAGGACTTTATCATCGAAGAGAGATTCAATTTTGTACTCTTTAGTAATAATGGGGAGTGACACGTCTTTGCCACTAGCTGGCTTCTCTGTGTTGCTTCTGTTGCCAATAGCCACACTGCTCTATGGTGATCTTAATGGATGGTGACACATATTGTTGATTATGTTGACATAAATTCTTCTAACACCCCTTCTTTATGAATAGAGGATAGGATGGGGATGTTTCTTGTTGCTTTAACTATGTGCCAAACCAAATATCACTTATATTCTTAATGATTTATGTTAGAGTCTATTCACTTGTGAGGTATGACTGTTTAGTGTTTTGTGTGTTTATAAATCTCTTAGTTGGGTATATCTATGTGTATATGTACATCAGTTTGTGTTCTTTGCAGCTAAAGTCCTAACATTAACAAATTATTTACCACAGTCAATAAAAATAACTGAACAGTTATTGAGCACTGCTGGACCAGTTGCATAGCTAAATCAGATGCATACGATAGAAACCCAACATTTCAACTTTATTGACATGGAAGCTAAGGCTCGGTCACCTCTCAAAGTAGGTATATTAGGTTCAGAGCTGACCCTAAAATCCACGTTTTAAACATGTACTCAATTATTCTTCTTAAATTGTTCTCAAACTAGCTGGGAGGATTGACTGCAGATAATTGAGCAAAGAAAATGAATTCCTTTCCCCAAGTTGTAAATATTTGAATTTTGTAATCTGTGATATTAGGTAACAAAACTTGGTTAACACTTGCCTGCACCAAATTATACAATTAACCTTGCCTTGGGGAAAATAGCTGTAAATGCAAGTATAATGTGAAGCTCTGTTCTTCTCGTTTTTATTTATTTATTTATTTTTGGCTGCACTGGGTCTTGGTTGCTGCATGAGGACTTTCTTCAGTTGCAGTGAGCGGAGCCTGCTCTCTAGTTGCGGTATGTGGTCTTCTCACTGTGGTGGCTTCCTTGTTGCAGATCACAGGCTCCAGGCACTCAGCCTCCGTAGGTTGTGGTGCGTGGCCTTAGTTGCCCTGTTGCATGTGGAGTCTTCCATATCAGGGATCGAACCTATGTCCTCTTGATTGGCAGGTGGATTCTTTATTACTGGACCACCAAGGAAGTCCTTCTCATTTTTAAATAGATTATTTAATTTAGTTATATGCACCATCTTCATTTGCCTTTTATTTATGATGCATGGTCAAAGATTAAAGAATTTACATGAGAATCCAAAGTCAACAGTAATTTAATATTATCTAGTCAATTTAACTGTTATGTTGAAGACGATTGTGTGGGGTTTTAAGATCTTCAAGAGAAGTTACTTTCTAAAAGGGAAATAATATTAAGAGATAATGCCTACTCTATCAGGTTGATAAAGGGAAATGTTCCCCAGTAAACTATGATTTTTAACTATATACTAATTAAGATTTGGAAATTTAGAAAAATAAGGTGATTTAGTTTTTAGCCTTCTGACTGGAATACCTAGGGACATCAGTCAGAAACAATGTTCTGCAAAGAAGAAGAAAAACACTTTTTTCATATGAGGCACTGGACATGTTTGGGTTTTGTTGTTGATTTCATAATCTCAAAGCTCTGTGAACAAGATATTATTGCTCCCATTTTAGGTGAGGAAATTGAGATTTGAAGAGATTTTGTTCAGGATTACAGAGCAAGAGCATAATTTGACTCTAAGGTCATGTTTTTAATCCCATGTCCATGCTACCTTCCATGGATTATATAAAAATAAAAAAAAAACATTTATTGAAATATAGTTGATTTACAATGTTATGTTAGTTTCCAGTGCACATCAAAGTGATTCCATTATACATACATATATATATTTATTATTTTTCAGTCTTTTCTTCCATGTAATTTATTATAAAATATTGAATAGAGTTTCCTGTGCTATTCAATAGGTCCCTGTCATTTATTTATTTTACATATAGTAGTTAGTGTATGTATGTTACTCCCAAGCTCCTAATTTGATCCTAAAATTTACCTTGTTATCATGGAATTGAGAAGTCATGAAAGAGCTTTGATTATCAAGCTCATCAAAATCTATATCAATAAGGATTTTTATTGTGCTTTTCAGAGCTGTCCATCAAAAAGTGTTTTAGTTTGTTTAGTAGTCATACCCTTGTCACATTAAAAGTGTTTGCATATATTTTGATGAACTTGATAAAAATTGCTCTTTCATAATTCCATGATAACAAAGTAATTTTTGGTAATTTCATTATCTACTCTCCTTATTAGGTGAAGGATGCATGAATCATTTATAAGAGTAAGAATTGGGATTGGATTTATCTAACAATGTTTTATGAATGTGGATAAAACACATTGGTTTTTCTTTGCCTTATTGCCCCTTTGTTAGAAAACAATATGTTTCTTTACCTGCAAAGCTAAACACCACCTTCTAAACCATCGTGACCATCAAGGATCGCACTGCCCTGTAGAGGCTGACTTGCACTGGTCCTGTGACTTTTAACTTCTCTGTCTTTTTAACTCAACAGGTCACATAAATAAATATTGAAAATAGGTTGTCATTCATTTTTGTTGGTCAAAAACCAGCTCGAAGGTGTGTGAGAAAGAAGTGTGGAGAACTATGCTTGAAGTCAGAGGAGCAGGAATCAAACTGTGCAGGACATAGGTCTCTTCAGATTGAGTTATTTTAGTCATCAGCTCCTCTGAACCAGAATTTCCCAGGACACTGTGAGAAGTTCTTACTTCTCCACCTAAACGTGTTATTATAGGAACTGAGTATCCTTTAAAAATTGTCATTGAATTTCCCGTTGAAAGTTGACAAATTCCATAAAAAGTATTAAATGCTTTTGCTTATCAAAGTGCCCATTCTGGAGACAGAATAAGTCTCCAACTTAAATAAAGTTTGAGATGATATTGAAGAGAACTTTTCTTAAATGACCTTAATGATGTGTGGCATTGATTTACTTTCATTCTCCAATTATAAATAAATTGCAAACAATTTGCATTATTTTTTCTTGATAACAGAAGTAAAATAGTAAAGAAAAACAACTGGGTTATACATGCTGGTCCATTTTTATTTCATTTAAGCTAATAGAGGGCAAATTGGATGGAAAGCAGAATAAGGTTCTTTAGAATTATCATCCCTAAAGTGACCAGACAGAGTATTTTCACTCTGATCATCATTATCGACTCTGCTGCAGGGAAGGCTGCGGTGCATCCTGGTGAGAATTCACCAGCTCCTGCACATGCTCACTGTATCATCCTGGCTAAGTTTCTTTTAACATCTCTATGCCTCACTCTCTTTGTCTGTCAGCAAGAATAATACCAGAGATGCAATTTCTATATGAATAAACGTTACGGATTAAATGTTTGTGTTATTGATATGTTGGACCCCATCCCCCTAAGTGAACGTCTTAGGATACGGGGCTGTTGGGAGGTGATTAGGGTTAGATGAGGTCTTGAGGATGAAGCTCTCAGGAATGGCATCAGTGCCCTTCTGTTAGGACAGACGAAGAGAGGTGAATTCTTCACTTTCTGTCGTGGGAGGATAGGAGGAGTCCATCTGTGATCTGGAAGAGGGCCCTCACCACAACGTGGCCACATTGGCTCTGTAAGTGCTGTTTATAAGGCACACAGCTATGCACTTTGTTACAGCGGGCCAAAACTTAACTAAGACAAATGCTTAGAATGTGCTCAGGACAGCGCTTGGCGCAGAAGGACTGTGCACTGAGTGTGAGATTTTAGCAGCTTTGTTGGTTTTTTTTTTTTTTTTTTTTTTTCAGTAGCTAAGTCATATCTGACTCCTGAGATCTCACGGACTGTAGCCTGCCAAGTTCCTCTGTCCAGGAAATTCTCCAGGTAAGAATACTAGAATGGGTAGCCATTCCCTTCTTCAGGGGATCTTTCCAACCCAGGGCTCGAACCAGAGTCTCCTGCACTGGCAGACGGGTTCTTTACCACTGAGCCACCAGGAAAGGCCATTAATGACTTTCTATCAATAGCAGCTTTACTTCACTGGGAAAAGTACAGAATTTGCATTTCATTTCCACTAGTCTAGTCATACCATTTTCCTGGAATCAATTGAGATAAGATGAGTTTTTGTTGGGGCTCCATTTTGCTCAAATCGTCTCCTCTGCTGGCCACACCCCCTCTACCCTCAATGCCCCGCCCCCCTACTTCCCTGTGAAGCTGTTAATTCACTTTTTCAAAGACCACTTCAAACACACCTCCTCTGTGTCATTCTCCCTATTGCTTATTGCAAGGTTGTGTTAGTTTCTGTGTTGCTGTAACAAATTGCTAGGAAGTTGGTGGCTTAAGACAACAGAAATTTACCTTCTCACAGTTCTGCAGGCCAGAAGTTCAAAATCAAGGTGTCAGGAAAACTGTGCTCCTTCCAGAAGCTCCTGGGAGAATAAGTCCCTGGTTCAGGAGCTTCTGGTGGTCCTGGTGTTCTGAGAGTCATAGCAGCATCTCTCCAGTCTTCTAGACCAGTATTTTCAACACTCTCTCTGTTGGTCTTCACATTAGCTCTCTCTTCCTCTGTGTAATCTCCCTCTGCTTCTCACTTGTGATGGTTGAGGACCCACTCACTTAGTTCAGGATAATCTCCCCAAATCAAGATTGTTAGCTTAATCACTTCTGCAAGGCCCTTCTTCCTGGTAAGGCAAGATTTACACATTCCATTGATCAGTATCTGGTATTTTTATTTTGGGTGGCCATTTTTTGGACTACTGCATAAGTGATCTCCTCTTTGAATATGCAAATATGTTGATATTTTTCTAATGGCACTAATCTCATTAAAAATAATTATATGTCTCACATGTGTAGATATAATTATAAAAATAATTATATGTCTCACAATGCATTACCTGTTGCACTGTTTTTGATATATTTTAAATCTGCTTTTATTATATTCAAGTGCTAGGCCTTAGGTTTACCAAACCAAGAAGACCAGATTCTTACATCCAAAGAGCTTGTAGCCTAGTTGGAGAGATGGACAAGTGAAGGAATAATTTCCAACAAATGTGAGGATGCTAAATATGCAGAGAAATCAGAGAGAGGCAGTCCCCTGGGGTCATGTACCAGTTCAGAGCACATGGGCCTAAAATTGCTTTGAATATAGAGGTTATGTCCAATTCATATATTTCTGAACACTAATTACTAGAATCTTGATTGAGGACTTTCAATATTACTAACCTGAAATGTGCACGATATATAATTAAAACCTAACCTTTTAGTGAGTGTGACCCTAATTCTTTGAGGTATTATGCAGAATAAAGGCCTCTACACTGTCTCCTTTTCTTTAAAAACATTATTTTTAAAAACATAATTCCACTTGACTACAATTGCTTGTTCTTTGCTAAGATGATAGGGAAGCATCTTATATCTTGGTCTATTGACTTATTTATCTCCCTCCCTTTTGAAATAATTGCGTCCTCAAAGGAAAGTAGGATTGTCTTACAATCTCTGCTCAACCTTCTGAACTAACCCTCAAGTTAATATCTAAGTGGCATAAAAGAGCTTTGATCTCTTCATTCTGATCCTCTGGTGATTGGCCCTCTGATGTGGAGGAATAAGAGCAGTTGCTCCTCTCATGATCCACCTTTTAGGATTTTTTTTCCGCCAAGGGCCTCAGGGGCATTGACTTTAGGTCAGAAGTGTTGCAGAGTTATGAAAGTTACAGTCTGGTTACAACTACATGTTCACTTATGACAATTTTCTCTTCCAATAATTTATTCCCACCTGTGTAAACAACAAGGATAATCTTTTAATTTGTTTGTTTTAGTCTTAATAGAATTATTACATCCTGATTTTTATTACGTTTTATAATACTTCTGCTCCCTTCACTCAAAAGCATCTTCTGTTCTGTGTGTCTCCCTGATAAAAAATTCTCACTTTAGTCTAGATAACCATAACTACAGTAAGCTGGCTTGTTTGAACATAAAGAAAATTTTTCTATGACATTTAGTAAAGAGAGTAAAGAAGACTTTATTCAAGAGAGGCTCCTGAACTAGACAGCAGGCTCAGCTTCTGAATAAAGAAAAGTAGAAATTCATAGCCAGGACACAGGGGGAGGGGTAGTGATTAGGAAATCACTAAGAGGAAGCAGGAAATTTGGGGGGATGAACCAACTTGAAAGGATTTCTGTGGAAGGTGGGTCAGAGTGACCAGCTGTGGGGACCAGGGTGGGGATGAGGAATTTGATCTGACATTTAGGGTGGTCAGATATCAACAGTGGATGGTTCTGACTGAACTGACCTAGTGGGATTCTTGCTAAAATTGGACCCTACAAGGACGGAGACAGGAGCCCCAGGGAGACTTTGGGTGAGCAGACATCTCAGAGGAGTAAGATAAGAATTTGATCCAAAAGAGATTCTCTTTTCTGAACATTCACGAGGACATTAAAAATATATGACAAAATCTTTCACCATCCCATCCTTGAAGGTAATTTATGCCTGCAGATAGTATGTGTTTCATGCACTGCAGGCAGTAGTTACTGCCATTCTTGAGTTAAATATAAGGACACTGAGGCTCATATTTGTAATTTATAGATATATGACATCATTAGGGCTTCCCCAGTGGCTCAACAGTAAAGAATCTACCCGCAATGCTGGAGATCCAAGAGACATGGGTTCAGTCTCTGGGTGGGGAAGATTCCCTGGAGGAGGGCATGGCAACCCACTCCAGTATTTTTGCCTGAAGAATCTCATGGACAGAGGAGCCTAGTGGGCTACTGTCCACAGGGTCATGAAGAGTTGGACACGATTGAAGTGACTGAGCACAGCATGTGACATCATTACTTTCTAGTAAACATATGTAAAGTAACATTTAAGTGAAACAACAACAACAGAAAAGAACACTGAAGCTCAGAAAAGCTAGGTAGACTTTCCAAGACCCAACAGCAAGGGAGTGCTGAAATGAAATAGTTTAGGATGACCTGGGATCACCAGTGCATAATTACAATGGAGAAACTGGAAGTTGGAGAAGGTAGCCACAGGGAGCTGGTCATCTGCTGTGATGGAAGGGACCTGGGGCTACAGGGGTCTGGCTCCACCCTCCTCCTGCCCCCAGCTTCCTACAACAACTTCCATTGTCCTAATCCATCAGGAAGGTAGGGGACAAGGGAGCTTTTCAATGCAGTCCACATGGGACATGGCCCAGTGTAGAGAAGAGGGCGCTGATATAGGGGAGCAAACAGGAGTTATCCATCTGAGGGGCAACAAAGTTAGGGTAATCTTTGTTCTGGGTTCAATGTTTGTATGTTAAAGCCCTCATATCCAGTAGCTCAGGATGTGGCCATATTGGGAGACAGATGTTTAAAGAGGCAAACAGTTTTTAAGAATGTGGCCATTAGGTTGGACCTAATCTAATTTGACTGGTATCCTCAGAAGAACTTTGAACACAGAAAGGAATAGAGGGAAGATGACATGAAGATTCAGGGGGAAGATAGCCATCTGCACACTGCGGAGAGAGGCCTGAAGCAGGTCTTTCCCTCATGGCCCAAGGTAGGAGCCAACTGTGATGCCTCAATCTCAGACTCCGGGCTGTGATAAAGGGAAGTTATTCTGTTTACTCCACTCAGGCTGTGGTACCTTGCTGTATCAGTCCTAGGAAATGAAAATATTTAAGGATGTGACCATGGAAATTATTGATTGAGGTGGAGTAGAGGACAATCAAAAACTAAGAACTGAAAAGCTTCTTTGAAGGGTTCCAACCCTGGTGGCTCAGAGGTTAAAGCGTCTGCCTGGAATGAGGGAGAACTAGGTTCTATCCCTGGGTTGGGAAGATCCCCTGGAGAAGGAAATGACAACCCACTCCAGTACTCTTGCCTGGAAAATCCCATGGAAGGAGGAGCCTGGTGGGCTACAGTCCATGGGGTCACAAAGAGTCGGACACGACTGAGCGACTTCACTTTCACTTTCTTTCAACCATCATATGGGCTTCCCTGGTGGCTCAGTAGCAAAGAATTTACCTCCAATGCAGGAAATGTGGGTTTGATCCCTGGGTGGGGAAGATCTCTTGGAGAAGGAAATGGGAACCCACTCCAGTGTTTTTGCCTGGGAAATCCCCCTGGACAGAGGAGCCTGGTGGGTTATAGTCCATGGGGTTGCAAAAGGGTTAGAGACAACTTAGCAACTAAACAACAACAACCATCACATATGTGGTTGTTGAAATCAAGATTTATGACAGGTAGGGTTGAAGAGGCTGCCAGTGAGCCAGGAGCTAAAATCAAGGGAGACAGATTTATGGAAGGGTAGGTAGGATCTGGATGCCCTGAGGTATGGGAGATAGATGGTGGCAGCAGGAGAATGTGGTGATTTTATCATGGAGGAGATAGAATGGTCTGGAAGAGACAATGAGGAGTGGCAGGCCCTGGGGAGGAGGGGACAGCCACCACTAGAAATGGCTTCGGAAAATGCATCTGTTTCTTTACTAATTTAACATGGATTTATTGAGCATCTGGTCCACACTCAGCACTCTTCTAACTCTAGCAGTGTATCAGTGAAAAAAATATTAAAACTCCTGCTCTTGTAAGGGAGAGATATAGTAATACATTTACTTAATGTCACGTGAGTGTATGTTCCTCGATTCTTTGTCTCGTCACAACAAAGATTTGGAGTGACGGACATTAAAGCCCCCTCAGCATGTCACAGCTCTCAGGTCTCGAATGGACCATGTTATAGCTCTTAGACAAATCAGTGTTACAGCTCAGTGTTACAGCTCTATTTTATTTAGAAGATAGCAGGAAAATCCATCTTCGAGGAGAAGAGCGCCCCAGTGCGCGGGAGAGAGAGAGAGAGAGCTACCTTTGGCTCCTCTATTTATATGTTTCTCTCTCCCTGGGCCTGTCCTATGTAAATTGGGCCAGCCAGGAGTGTTCTTTGTTTTACCTGAGGTCCTCACTCCGGTCCTCGGACCTTCTTTTGTTTCATTTTCGTGGGCTTTTCCCTTCCTTGTCTTGTAGCCACTGCCATTTTGGACTCCTTTTCCCTGTTCTACCTACCTAACACTTAATAAATAGTAAACAGAAACAACAAAAAATTATATGGCCCCTAGAACATATTAAATATCATTGGGAAAAGTAGCACAGAATAAGGCGAGTTAGGAACATGAGTAGAGGGTGACATTATATATATATATGTATGTATATATATACACACACAAATATGTATAAAATATATAATATATGGACACCAGGCTCCTCAGTCCATGGAATTTTCCAGGCAAGAATACTATAGAGGGTTGCCATGCCCTCCTCCAGGGGATCTTCCCAACCCAGGGATTGAACCTGGATCTCCTGCATTGCAGGTGGATTCTTTACCATCTAGCCCACTAGGGAAGCCCAATAAATAAATGTATATTATAATATATATAATATAAATATAAAGATACTTTTAAGGTTGAAATTTTAAACAATAATTAAGAATGTTAAACTGCCAAGAGAAGGGTGGAGAGCTTTTAGGTGTGTGATCGGCTGCTGGGTGAGGCTGCTGTGAGCTTCAGGGAAGGAGCTTGCAGTGCAGGAGAGCTGAGGCTCCTGAGCAGCAAGAGGAGGGAAGGCCATTTGGAGGAATGCTGTGGAGGAGAATCCACACAAGCCTCACTTCCAAATCCCACCTGAAGAATTTCTCCCTAAACCCACTGTTTTCTGATACAGATCTACCTCCTCTCTGATCTTCATGGTCCCCTTCCCTGGCAGTTTTCTTCTGCTTGGTTCTAGGATCCTATCCTCAGGCAGATTCCCTGTACTTCCTATAGGTATTACCCCAGGGCCTCACATACTGACTGTATTCTTATGATGCCATAATTTACATTTTCATCTCTTTCTTAAAAGATATTAATCTTGAACTGTATTTTTTAGGCATTTCACATTAAAGGTTAATTCATCGTTTTTTTCCCCCAAACTAGCTTCCACTTCTTTCTTATCTATTTCCAAGACACCCAAGCAAAATCTATCCTGTTGTCTTGGATTCTCTTCTCTTTTTCACTGACACCCCTGGGATATGGAATATTTCCTGCCATATAAGTGAACCAAGGATGTCACAGTCATTAGCAATTGCAGCCACCACAGATGGTGAGCTGGTAAGCCCTGAGGGAACTCAGGAAGGAAGAGAATATCTGCCATCTAGCAGGCATCAGGCTGTAGCCACTCCCCACAATGAGCCTGGAGGAAACTCAGGGTGTGAAAACACTGGCCCCAGAAAACTGAGGTGCATGTCAAAGGTATGATTTTAGTGAGTCCGGACTCTTGCATCTTACCATACATAGAAAAGTGCTAGGGGAATTGTTGAAGACGAGGGGAATTGTTGAAGATGAGGGGAATTGTTGAAAACGGTGGAGGAGTAAGATAGGGAGATCACCTTTGTCCTCATAACAACATCAAAAATGTATCTGTATGTGGAACAACTCCTACAGAATACTTTCTGAACACTGGCAGAAGATCCCAGACTTCTAAAAAGGCAAGCCAAGCTCGTCAGAATGAGGCAGAACAAATAGTAAAGATAAAAAATAGAGACAAAGAATTTTAGGGTGGGGACCAGTGCCCAAGGGAGGAAGTCATCAAGCAGGAGACATTTCCGTACACTTGAAAACCCCCTCATGAGTGGGGATGGAGGGTTCCCCTTCTAAACCTCAGAGGGGAATGCAGAAACAAGTGCTTAGAAGGCAATACAGAAAGAATTCACCACAGAGATCATTGCTGAACAGCACTTCCCAGCCAAGAAGCAGCTTGCATGCCCTCCATGGGGGCTGGGTGTTGAGGTTCAGGCTTTAGGGGTCAGATACCTGGAAGAGTACGGGCTTGACTGCCTTGAAGATACTCTGAAGGGGCTAGTATGACCCAGCTGAGAGAATCTAGGGAAAAGCCTAGGCCTCCCAGAGAGGTGAGAGATCATTGCAATGGGGACCCTTTAACTTCCCACACTTGCAGAATATAGGAACCCTCCTTTGTGAATGCCATAGATGGGACGAGCAACAGTAATGAACTACCCTACCCTAGAGGTAGATATGCCTGGCCAAAGCCCCAGCCAAAGTTATCCGGTTCAGAGTCTAGTTCGGAGGCAGAACTAGACATGACCGAAGTTTACTATCGCAGAGAGGGGGAACACAAACCGACTGGCCACTGCCAAAGCCAGGGTGAGTGCCTGAGGCAAGGGACAAATGATTGTCCCTGTGGTCTTGATCCCAGAGGTAATAGCTCCCACCAAGCCATGAGCAGGCACAAGTTACGACCCATACATTCCTGGGAGCTTATGCAGTTTGGCTCTGCGAGGGACACAATGCCCAGGGCCAATCCCTCTGGGAAAGTGCACTACCCAGTTCAGACTGTAGCAGTTTCTTGCAGGCCTCAACTGCAGCAGGCACTCCCCAAACACCCCACTTGTGGCTGCCATACCTCTCCCTCTCCCCAGCCTGACTTATTTTTTCATATTTTACAGTACTCTTTAGTCATATTGCATTTCCCCCATGTTTCTGATTTTGTATTGTTGTTAGTCTAGTTTTTAGTACTCATTTTCACTTGTGGATTTGTTTATTGGCTTGATTACTCTCTTCTTTTATAATTCCTATTTTTATCCTTTTTTTCCTTTTCTCTTTGCAAGTGTGTGAGATACACCAAAACACTACTGGACACAGCACTACACTTCAGAAGGACAAGATCCAGTCCCATCCACCAGAGCACAGGCACAAGCCCCCCTAACCAGGAAACCTTCACAAGGCACTGGTCCAACCCCACCCATAGGGGGAAGATTCCATAAATAAGAGGAACTACAACCTTCCTGCCTGCAGAAAAGAGACCTGAAACACAGTGAATTAAAAAAATAAAAAGACAGAGATATATGCAGCAGATGAAGGAACATGCTAAAACCCTACAAAACCAAACAAATGAAGAGGAAATAAGAAGTCTGCCTGAAAAAGAATTAAGAGTAATGACAGCAAACATGACCCAAAAGCTTAGAAATGAAATGGAGGCACAGATAAAAAGAATGGAGCCATGCACTGAGAAAATACAAGAAAAGTTTAATGAGGACCTAGAAGAAATAAAAAATAGACAATCAACAATGACCAGCACAATAATTGAGATGAAAATACACTAGAGGGAACCAATAACAGAATAACAGATAAGCGAGCTGGAAGATAGAATGGTGTAAGTAACCATGCAAATGGAAATCTAAAGAAAGTGAGAATCACTGTACTCATATCAGATAAAAATAGATTTTAAAGACTGTTCCAAGAGACAAGGAAGGACACTACATAATGATCAAAGGATCAATCCAAGAAGATAGAGCAATTATAAATATGTATGCACCCAACATAGGAGCACCTCAACACATAAGACATAAATGCTAACAACTATTAAAGGAGAAATTGACAGTTGCACAATAATACTGGGGGATTTTAGCACCCCCACTCACACCAATGAGCAGATCATCTAGACAGAAAATTAATAAGGAAACACAAGCTTTAAATGATACACTGGACAGTTGGACCTAATTAATATCTACAGGGCAGTTCGTTAAAAAACAGAAGATTTCAATTTTTTCTCAAGTGCACATGAAGCAGTCTCCAGGATAGACCACATCTTGGGTCACAAGTCAAGCACTGGTAAATTAAAAAAACTGAAAACATTTCAAGCATCTTTTCTGATCACAATGCTATAAGATTAGATGTAAACTATAGGGAAAACATACCTGTTAAAAGCACAAACACGTGGAGGCTGAACAATATACTTCTGAATAACAAAGAGGTCACTGAAAAAAATAAGAAAAAAATACCAGAAACAAATGACAATGAAAACATGACAACTAGAATTTGGGAGATGCAATAAAAGCAGTGCTATGAGGGAATTTTATATCAATACAAGTCTACCTCAAGAAACAAGAGAAACATCATACACCTAGAAAAAGAAGAACAACCCCCCCCTCCAAAATTAGTAGAAGGAAAAAAATCATAAAGATCAGAGCAGAAATAAATGAAAAGGAAACAATAGCAATGATCAATAAAACTAAAAGCTTGTTCTTTGACAAGATAAACAAAATTGACAAACCATTAGCCAGACACATCATGGAAAAAGGGAGAAGACTCAAATCAATAAAATTAGAAATGAAAAAAGAGAAGTTACAACAGAACACAGAAATACAAAGGATCATAAGAGATTACTATGAGCAACTATATGCCAATAAAATGGACAACCTGGAAGAAGTAGAAAAATTCTTAGAAAAATTTAACCTTTCAAAACTGAATAAGAAAGAAATAGAAAGTCTGAATAGACCAATCATAAGCATGGAAATCAAAACTGTAATAAAAAATCTTACAACAAACAAAAGCCCAGGGCCAGATGGCTTCACAGGTAAATTCTACCAAAAGTTTAGAGAAAAGCTAGCACCTGTTCTGCTCAAAGTCTTGCAGAAAATTGCAGAAGAAGGAAAACTCTTAAACTCATTCTACGAGACCACCATCACGCTGATACCAAAACCAGACAAAGATACCACAAAAAGAAAATTACAGATCAATATCACTGATGAACACAGTTGCAAAAATCCTCAACAAAATTCTAGCGAACAGAAACCAACAGCATATTAAAAGGATCATACATCATGATAAAGTGAAATTTATGGGGATGCAAGGATTGTTCAATAATGCAAATCAATCAATGTGATATAGCAAATTGAAGGATAAAAACCATGAGATGATCATATGATCATCTCAATAGATGCAGAGAAAGCTTTTAACAAAATTCAGCACTGATTTATGATGTTATGATGTTCAACACCTACTCCAGAAAGTAGGCATAGAAGGAACATACTTCAGCATAATAAAGGCCATATACAAGAAATCTGCAGCATACATTATTCTCAATGGTGAAAGTCTGAAAGCATTTCCTCTAAGACCAGGAACTAGACATGGCTTCCCACTCTCACCACTATTATTCAATGTAGTTTTGAAAGTACTAGCAATGACAGAGAAGAAAAAGAAATAAAAAGAATCCAGATTGGAAAAGAAGTAAAACTCTCACTCTTTGCAGATGATATATTATACATAGAAAACCCTAAAGAGGCCATCAAAAAATTACTAGAGCTAATCAATGAATATAGTAAGGTCTCAGGATATAAAATTAATACATAGAAATCCCTTGCATTTCTACACACTAACAATGAAAAATCAGAAGGAGAAATTAAGCAAAAAAAAAAAAAATACCATTCACCGTTTCAACACAAAGAATAAAATACTTAGGAATAAACCTATCTAAAATGATAAAAACCTGTATGCAGAAAACTATAAGACACTGACGAAAGAAGTCAAAGATGATGCAAACAGATGGACAGATATACTATGTTCTTGGATTGGAAGATCAATATTGCGAAAATGACTATATTACCCAAAGCAATCTGCAGATTCAATACAATCCCTATCAAATTACCAATGGTTTTTTTCAAAGAATAAGAGCAAAAAACTTCACAATTTGTATGGAAACACAAAAGACCCCGAATAGCCAAAGCAATCCTGAGAAAGAAAAACGGAGCTGGAGGAATCAACCTTCCTGACCTCAGACTATGCTACAAATCTACAAAGCTACAGTCATCGAGACAGTATTGTATTGGCACAAAACCATTAATATAGACCAATAGAACAAGATAGAAAGACCAGAGATAAACACACACCTTTGGGCACCTTAGGGCTTCCCAGCTGGTGCTAGAGGTAGAAAGCCCACCTGCCAATGCAGGAGATGTGGGTTTGATCCCTGGGTTGGGAAGATCCCTTTGAAGAGGGCATGGCAATCCATTTAAGTATTCTTGCCTGGAGAATCCCATGAGTATAGGAGCCTGATGGGCTACAGTCCATAGGGTTACAAAGAGTCAGACATGACTGAAGTGACTTAGCACACACATGGGCACATTATCTTTGACAAAGGAGGCAAGTATATACAGTGGAGGAGAGATAACCTCTTCAATAAGTGGTGCTGGGAAGATTGGAAAGTTATATGTAAAAGAATGACAGTAGAACATTTCCTAACACCATACATTAAAAATAAACTCAGAATGGATTAAAGACTTAAATGTAAGGCCAGAAACTGTAAAGCTCTTAGAGGAAAACATATGCAGTACACTCTCTGACATTAATCACAACAAGATCCTTTTTAGCCCACCTCTTAGAGTAATGGAAATAAAAACAAAAATGAACAAATGAGACCTAATTAAACTTTAAATCTTCTGCATAGCAAAAGAAGCAATAAATAAGGTTAAAAGGCAACCCTCAGAATGGGAGAAAATAATTGCAAATGAAACAACTGACAAAGGATTAATCTCCAAAATGTATAAGAAGCTTATATTTGTTTTTCAATATCAGGAAAACAAACAGCCCAATCAAAAAAAAAAAAAGGTAGAAGATCTAAAGTAAACATATGAAAAGATGCTTAACATTTCTCATTATTAAAGAAATACAAATCAAAACTACAATGAGGTATTACCTCATACCAATCAGATGGCCATCATCAAAAAAATCTACAAACAATAAATGCTGGGGAAGATGTGGAGAAATGGGAACCTTCTTGCATAGTTGGTGGGAATATAAATTGATACAGCTGCTATGGAGAATAGAAAGGACATTCCTTAAAAAAAAAAAAAAGGACTAGAACTACCATATGACCCAGCAATCCCACTACTGGGCATAACCCTGAGAAAACTGTAATTGAAAAAGACATATGTACCCCAAGGTTCATAGCAGCACTATTTACAATAGCTAGGACGTGGAAGCAACTTAGATGTCCACCAATAGATGAATGGATAAAGAAGAGGTGGTACATATATACAATGGAATATTGTGTGTGTGCTAAGTTGCTTCAGTTGTGTTTGACTCTTTGCCATCCTTATGGATTGTAGCCTGCTATGCTCCTCTGTCCATGGATTCTCCAGGTAAGAATAATGGAGTGGGTTGCTATGCCCTCCTCTATGGGATCTTCCCAACTCAGGGTTTGAACCCGTTCTTATGTCTCCTGCATTGGCAGGCAGGTTCTTTACTTCTTGTGCCACCTGGGAAACCCACAATGGAATATTACTCTGCCATAAAAAAGAACAAATCTGAGTCAGTTCTACTGAGGTGGATGAGCCTAGAGCCTATACAGGCTGAAGTAACCTATACAGAGTGAAGTAAGTCAGAAAAAGCAAATAATGTATATGAATGCATATATATGGAATCTAGAAAAATGTTATTGATGAACCTATTTGCAGGGAAGGAATGGAGACTCAGATGTACAGAACTGACTTGTGGATGCAGTGGGGAAGGAGAGAGTGGGATGAGTGGAGAAAGTAGCATCGACATATATACACTGCCATATGTAAACAGATAGCTTGTGAGAAGTTGCCGTATAACAGAGAGCCCAGCCTAACACTCTGTCATGCTCTAGAGGGGTGGGAGTGGGGAAAGGAAGGGAGACTCAAAAGGGAGGTGATATATGTTTAATTATGGCTGATTTGCATTGTGGTACATCAGAAACCAACACAACATTGTAAAGCAATTTTCCCCAATTAAAAATAAGTTTAAAAAAAAGTGAAAGTCGCTCAGTCATGTCCACCCCTTTGTGACCCTATGGACTATACAGTCAGTGGAATTCTTCAGGCCAGAATACTGGAGTGGGTAGCCTTTCCCTTCTCCAGGGGATCTTCCCAACCCAGAGATTGAACCCAGGTCTCCTGAGTTGCAGGTGGATTGTTTACCAGCTGAGCCACAAGGGAAGCCTAAAATTAAGAATTAAAAAAAAAAAAAAGGAAAGAAAAAGAAAAATGCTAAATCCCTTAAGTTGGGATATCTTTTTTTTTTTTTAATTTACAATAATTTTTTGACATTCAGACTACCTGCCTTTTGTTGCAAAACTTCTACATAACCTGGCTCCTCCCCTCCCCTCCTCAGAGCAGTTCTCTCACGGTTGCTTGAGGTGCTGTCTCCTGGACTTGAAGTCTCAAACATTCTCACTGAATAAAATGTAACCCTAAACTTTAAGGTTGTGAATATTTTTAAGTTCACTCCTCTTTGCCTTCAAACAATGATTTATTAGCTTTAGAAACACCGCTGTCATCACTCTCCTCTTCTCTCTCTCGCCATGCTTACTGACAGTCTTCAGTCAAAGCTCTAATCAGCTTTTGTATGCACCTCCTACAGGTAAAGGTAAAGTTTCAAAGGCAAGTGGTCTATTCAAATATGTTACTATAATTACTTTCTTCCACCATGAACTGGCCACCTGAGAGCAGAACCATAGTTTATTAAACACTAAATAATTCAACACAATATAGTTAACTATTTTTAATATAGGAATAATAAAAATGATGTATTCCTCTTACTGGCAAATCCTTGGTTTAATAAACATAAAGACAAAGGAGAGCACAATTCTGAGAGCTTGTATCTAGCGTTTAATATTTTGTTTATATGAATGCACTTCTTTGAAGTTTATCTTTCCTTGAAGTTCAGCTCCAGATTTAGAGTTAAGGGAAGTAAACTGAGATAGGTATTATGACTGGAAACTAGGTGACTTGCAATTTTACTTTTAGAAATGCTCTCTGTTCTAAACTAATTTTTAATATGATGCTTTATGAAGATTAAAATAAGAGTGGTGCTCAGGTAGATATGCCCCAAAGCAGAGCTGTGTAAACATTTCCCTGATGTTGGCTCCGGGAGCATTGACTTTATTGTAAACATTCAAGCTTGGCATCACTGAGGATAGCTGGAAAGGCTAGAAGTTCTCAGAATGTGGCTTCAGATTTCACTTCTCATTTATCTCAAAATGAAATCAAACATTGCAGAACATGCTCTCACAAATAGACCTTTTAACATTTTGAATTAAAAGCATACAACCTGAGGCTAGAAACTGGTTTTGAAATATTTGTCTCAGAAAAATTATTTGCTTATTTTCAGTTAAAATCTAGAAACAGTTTAAAGTGGAAAAAGTTTAAACTCCATTAGAAGAATCAGAGTTTTCTATGTAATTAATTGTTAATCTTTACTGTTACATTAATGAAATCATTTCCCTAAAGTATAAGGAAGTATAAAGACTTCTATCCAATGGATGCCAAGAATAGACCTGTATAGGTCCAAAATAAAAAATAAATACAGTTATCATTTAATACATCAGTCCCTTTCAAACTTCTCATTTTCATTTGCAGTATCACAGATAGAATACTCATAGTTTATTTTAAAATCTACCTATATAGTGATCACAGTGTAATCAGCCTGGTAATTCAGAAATTGCTATCAATGTTACAATAGTTTTTTCAACATTTAATCATGCTTTTGAACTTTACACAGATGACTTCAAATTGTTTTAAAAATGAAAACCTTTTGTTGTTGTTGTTTGTTTAAAAGAAAAATTCAGGAGGCAAACGGTGTAGACATACAATACAAATGACCTTTTGGAAAGTTTTAGCTCAAATGGAGGAAATAGTAAAATGAGTGGAGGTTGGTGGAGAAAGTGGGATCAAAATAAGATTTTACTTTTTCTTTTGAAGATGAGAGAAGTAACACACGCTTGTATGATGTTGGAAATACTTCAATAGAGGGAGAAAATTTGGGGAAACAGAAAATAGCAGGAAGATTGCTGGTGAATAAACCTAGTACACACATGGAGGAATGAAACTTAGCTGAAAACACTGGTAGTTCAGTGAAGGCAAGGCTTATGGGATAATGCTGGTCAGTGGAAGATATGAAAAAGGAATCTGGAGATTCTTTTCTGATGGCTTCGGTTTTGTCAGTAACAGAGAATGAAGGTTCCCGACTGGGAGTGATAAAGAAGGGAAGTTTGAAGAAAGGAAGTAGGGAGGGTCCTCAAGGGAGCAGCAAGCGGGAATACCTCCAGCTTTCTCTCCTGTGGTGTCCACGGGCACATGATTTCCTGTTTTCCACCAACCACATTCAAATGCTTTGCTGTAGGTGTGTAATGGGTGGAGAGTTGGATTAACTGCTGTTGTGATTTGCAAAACGAGAGAAAGAGAGTTGAGGATGATTTCATGGGAGTGATTAATGACAGTGGAATTTAAGCTGAATAAGGAGATTTAAAAAGGAAATGAAGAAGATGAAAGTTAGTGAAAAAAGGTAGGATCATGGGATTAGACATTGCAGCAGGTTTTTAAATCAGAGAATTACTGAGAATGTGTGGGAAGAAAAGGAAAGGAGATGGTGGTAAAAAGAATTGAGTGAGGGGAACTGAGATCACAGGAGGGCTGTGTTTATTAGTGTTGACAAGGCCAGGGTGGTTGAGACATGGGAAGGGGAGAGCTACAGAGGAGAGAAATTTAGGAATTGAGAGCCCAGGGACTTGGAAGAATCTATGTGTAAGCTGATAGCCAAGAACTCAGACGAGATACAGAATCAGGAGCAAATATTTGAGATACGTGCGCTTGAGAAACCATTTCTACAGATGACAGCCTCAGTGAGGAATGAGATTAAAAAGTGCAGGGTTGTCCACAGAAGGGAGGAGGTTTGATCTGAAAGCCACATCAGGAGCAAGTAGAACACCTGTTCCAGCTCTAAAAGGATGATGGTTAGGGGGCTGCAATGGGTAAACATAACACAAGCTGTCATGCTTGGAGAGGGCAATAAGGACATGGTTTCTCAAGGGATAACACTGAAGAGCAAAAATAAAGTTATGAACTTAAATGAAACTGTTGACTCATTAATTTTGACAAGCATGTAGCACAGTGCATTGTGCTTAGTAGGAAGTCTTTGTTGAATGTTTTACCTTTGTCTTTAATTTTTGTAATTTTGATCCCTATGCATCTTGTGTCTTGGTGTGTTCCTCCTAGGGTTTATCCTCCCTGGACCCTCTGTGCTTCCTGGACTTAGTTAGCTATTTCCCCCCTCTCCCCATGTTAGGGAAGTTTTCAGCTATTATCTCTTCAAATATTTTCTCAGGTCCTTTTTCTTGCTCATCCTGGTGGTGCAGAAGTTAAAGCGTCTGCCTGCAATGTGGGAGACCTGGGTTTGATCCCTGGGTTGGGAAGATCCCCTGGAGAAGGAAATGGCAACCCACTCCAGTATTCTTGCCTTGAGAATCCCATGGACGGAGGAGCTTGGTGGGCTACAGTCCATGGGTTGCAAAGAGTCGGACACGACTGAGTGACTTCACTTCACTTCACTTCCTTCTGGCACCCTTATAATGTGAATGTTGGTGCATTTAATGTTGTCCCAGAAGTCTCTTAGACTATTTTCATTTCCTTTCATTCTTTTTTCTATACTCTGTTTTGAGGCAGTGATTTCCACCATTCTGTCCTCCAGGTTATTTATCTGTTCCTCCACCTCAGTTATTCTGCTACTGATTCCTTCCAGTGTATTATTCCTCTCTGTTTGTTTGTTCTTTAGTTCTTGAGGGTCTTGGTAAACATTTTTTGCATTTCTCCATTGTTTTCCTGAGATCTGGAATCATCTTCACTGCTATTATTCTGAATTCTTTTTCTGGAAGATTGCCTATCTCCACTTCATTTAGTTGTTCCTCCGTGATTTTAGGAACCTGGAATGTTAGGTCCATCAATCAAGGCAAATTGGAAGTGGTCAAACAGGAAATGGCAAGAGTGACATTTTAAGAATGTTGACATTTTAGGAATCAGCGAACTAAAATGGACTGGGATGGGTGAATTTAACTCTGATGACCATTATATCTACTACTGTGGGCAAGAATTCCTTAGAAGAAATGGAGTAGCCATCATAATCAGCAAAAGAGTCCAAAATGCAGTACTTGGATGCAGTCTCAAAAACCACAGAATGATCTCTGTTTGTTTCCAAGGCAAACCTTTTAATATCACGGTAATCCAAGTCTATGCCCTGACCAGTAATGCTGAAGAAGCTGAAGTTGAACGGTTCTGTGAAGACCTACAAGACCTTTTAGAACTAACACCCCCAAAAGATGTCCTTTTCATTCTAGGGGACTGGAATGCAAAAGTAGGAAGTCAAGAAACACCTGGAGTAACAGGCAAATTTGGCCTTGGAGTACAGAATGAAGCAGGGCAAAGACTAATAGAGTTTTGCCAAGGGAATGCACTGGTCATAGCAAACACCCTCTTCCAACAGCACATGAGAAGACACATGGACATCACCAGATGGTCAACACCGAAATCAGATTGATTATAGTCTTTGCAGCCAAAGATGGAGAAGCTCTATACAGTCAGCAAAAACAAGACCAGGAGCTGACTGTGGCTCAGATCATGAACTCCTTATTGCCAAATTCAGACTTAAATTGAAGAAAGTAGGGAAAACCACTAGACCATTCAGGTATGACCTAAATCAAATCCCTTATGATTATACAGTGGAAGTGAGAAATAGATTCAAGGGACTAGATCTGATAGACAGAGTACCTGATGAACTATGGATGGAGGTTCTTGACACTGTACAGGAGACAGGGATCAAGATCATCCCCAAGAAAAACAAATGCAAAAAAGCAAAATGGCTGTCTGGGGAGGCCTTACAAATAGCTGTGAAAAGAAGAGAAGCCAAAAGCAAAGGAGAAAAGGAAAGATATACCCATTTGAATGCAGAATTCCAAAGAATAGCAAGGAGAGATTAGAAAGCCTTCCTCAGCGATCAGTGAAAAGAAACAGAGGAAAAGAACAGAATGGGAAAGACTAGAGATCTCTTCAAGAAAATTAGAGATACCAAGGGAACATTTCATGCAAAGATGGGCTCAATAAACAACAGAAATGGTCTGGACCTAACAAAAGAAGAAGATAATAAGGAGAGGTGGCAAGAATACACAGAACTGTACAAAAAAGATCTTTTTACAACCCAGATAATCACAATGGTGTGATCACTCACCTAGAGCCAGACATCCTGGAATGTGAAGTCAAGTGGGCCTTAGAAAGCATCACTATGAACATAGCTAATGGAGGTGATGGAATTCCAGTTGAGCTATTTCAAATTCTGGAAGATGATGCTGTGAAAGTGCCGCACTCAATATGCCAGCAAATTTGGAAAACTCAGCAGTGGCCACAGGACTGGAAAAGGTCAGTTTTCATTCCAATCCCAAAGAAAGGCAATGCCAAAGAATGATCAAACTACCACAAAATTGCACTCATCTCACACGCTAGTGAAGTGATGTTCAAAATTCTCCAAGCCAGGCTTTAGCAATATGTGAACCGTGAACTTCCAGATGTTCAAGCTGGTTTTAGAAAAGGCAGAGGAACCAGAGGTCAAATTGCCAGCATCTGCTGGATCATCAAAAAAGCAAGAGAGTTCCAGGAAAACATCTATTTCTGCTTTATTGACTATGCCAAAGCCTTTGACTGTGTGGACCACAATAAACTGTGGAAAATTCTTCAAGAGAGGGGAATACCAGACCACCCGACCTGCCTCTTGAGAAATCTGTATGCAGGTCAGGAAGCATCAGTTACATACGTACATGGAACAACAGACTGGTGGCAAACAGGAAAAGCAGTACATCAAGGCTGTATATTGTCACCCTGGTTATTTAACTTCTATGCAGAGTATATCATGAGAAAAGCTGGGCTGGAAGAAACACAAGCTGGAATCAAGATTGCCAGGAGAAATATCAATAACCTCAGATATGCAGATGACACCACCCTTATGGCAGAAAGTGAAGAGGAACTAAAAAGCCTCTTGATGAAAGTGAAAGAGGAGAGTGAAAAAGTTGACTTAAAGTTCAACTTTTGGAAAACGAAGATCATGGCATCTGGTCCCATCACTTCATGGGAAATAGATGGGGAAACAGTGGAAACAGTGTCAGACTTTATTTTTCTGGGCTCCAAAATCACTGCAGATAGTGATTGCAGCCATGAAATTAAAACATGCTTACTCCTTGGAAGGAAAGTTATACCCAACCTAGACAGCATATTCAAAAGCAGAGATATTACTTTGTCAACAAAGGTCCATCTAGTGAAGGCTATGGTTTTTCCAGTGGACATGTATGGATGTGAGAGTTAGACTATAAAGAAAGCTGAGCGCCAAAGAATTGATGGTTTTGGACTGTGGTGTTGGAGAAGACTTCTGAGAGTCCCTTGTACTGCAAGGAGATCCAACCAGTCCATCCTAAAGGAAATCAGTCCTGGGTGTTCATTGGAAGGACTGATGCTGAAGCTGAAACTCCAATCGTTTGGCCACCTGATGCAAAGGTCTGACTCATTTGAAAAGACTTTGATGTTGGGAGGGGTTGGGGAAAGGAGGAGAAGGGGACAACAGAGGATGAGATGGTTGGATGGCATCAGTGACTCAATGGACATGGGTTTAGGTGGACTCTGGGAGTTGGTGATGGACAGGGAGGCCTGGTGTGCTGCGATGGGGTCGCCTAAAGTTGGACATGACTGAGCGACTGAACTGAACTGAACTGAATAGAGGGATCAGAGTGTCCATCTTATTGCTTCCATACAAGTTGCTAAGCTATTTTAAATAGCTTTTAAAAATATTTTCAATAGGAACAGATGTGTCACTTAGAAAGAGAATTTTACTATTAATCAGTTTGCCTTTATAATCTATTTTCTACACTAGATTTGCATGCAAACATCATACCAGGAAACCCTAGAAAATACTAAAGCTAATTAATTGCCAAGTCTTTGGGGAGGTGATATCTGTCTAAGCTTAGAAATGACAGTGATATCAAAAGAAAAGGACAGATTGGACTCTTTAAAAATTGAAAAATTTTGTCTGTCATAAATCCTGTAGTCACACATATCCTAAAGCAAAAAGAAAACAAAAGAATGATAAAAATCATACAATGAATAGTTAATTTACTCAAAATATAAAAATGGAGAAGAAAAAATTTAAATATGAACAATAATGTTTGAACATTCATTAATGATACATAAAACTATTAAAAAACATTATTTGCTAGTACCATACTAGTCAAAAAAGACATACAAATTAAAGCATAAGTGTGGAAGCATTTTCATCAATTAAATTAGCCAGGCATATAGAATAAAAAAATAGCCAATGCTAATCATTAGTGATAGCTATATTTTCTTTAATGGTAAGTAGTTGCTATAGCACTGTTTAGAAATCAACATTATAATATAAAGAGCAATAAAAAAGACATACTTGACATAGCAATATCATTTCTGGAAATCTATCCTAGGAAAATAATTACAAATAAGGAAAGTTAGATCCACAAAATGCTCATTTTGCATCCTTGACCTACTGTAAAGTGTACATGTGAGCATGCACTTATGTTTATATGTATGCAGATGTGTGTCTGTGTGCACAAAAAAGACAGTGTGTCAGAGAAAAAGAAGAGGGATAAATGAAAGGTATTCAAAAGATTAATTTGCTCTTTACCATCCATAGGCTAAATGAGGTAAAATATGTATTCTATGAAAAAATCTATATGATTTGTTATATTTAAGTGCAAATAAGGAACTATAATTTAAGTGTTTTGCCAGAATACAAAATAATATATTAAAACTGGAAATCCCAAATGTCAGATTCCTTACTTGGATCATTATGTAAATTATGATGAAGCACAGAATAGAAATGTAACTTTTAAGTATTATAAGTAACATATTTGTGAATGAAATATTAACAAATTGATAAGATAGGCTTATATGGATAGTATAGTGAATTTTTATTTCGTAGAATAATAACCAATGGAATCAAGGGGATTAATAAGTTTTTTATTTTTTATTTATCTTAAAAATTAAATAACATATGTTGTCTTTTTTCTGTGCTGGGTCTTCGTTGCTGCCTGTGGGCTTTCCCAGCACAGTCTGCTGTCAGTTTGTGCACGGGCTTCCCTGCAGTGGCTTCTCTTATTGCAGAGCACAGTCTTCCATGGTTGTGGCATGTGGGCTCCATGGTGGTGGCATGGGCCTAGTTGCCCTGCAGTACGTGGGATCTTTCCAGACCAGGGATGTAACAGGTGTCCCCTGCATTGCAAGGCGGATTCTTAATCACTGGACCACCAGTTGAGAGGCACTAATCAGTTTTTCAAATGGTACAAGAAGGCAGAGGCTGTCAGTATTTGTTTTAAGTGTTTGTATATTAAGGACTAAAAAATGTGACCAAATCCAGATTTGGTAAAACAGATTAGAATGAAAGATATATAAAGCTCCATTGGTTGGAGTGTGGTGAAACTAGGACTCTTCTGCTGGTGACAGTAACTTTGGGAGCAATCTGCCAAAACTATATTAAAATCTACATACTCTTCAATGTAACAAGTTCAGTTTTAGAAGTTCATTCTAATGTTATATGCCAACCAATGTATAGAATTTATGTATAAAGATACTGTTCTTTGGTGCATTGTGAATAGTTTAATTTCAAAATCTGGTGAATCTATTACCTTAATTATTTTACATTATTTTAAAAATTCATAAAACTGTAGACAATTGTGCATCCATGTGTATGTTGGTGGGTTTTATTTTTTTCATTTTATAGCTTTGTTGATAAACAGTTCATGTACCATGCATGTGTGCTCAGTCCATAAATCCACTTGTTTAAAGTTTACAGTTCTGTGCGTTTTGGTATATTTACACAGTTGTTCATCCATCACCATGGTCTAATTTTAAAACATTTCCAGCACTCACCTAAAACATCCTGTACACATAAACTGTCTTTCCCCAGGTCCCCAACATCCCTCCCCCAGGCCAGAGCCCAAGGAATCACCAAATTCTTTCTATCTCTGTGGATTCACCTATTCTGATTACTTCATATAATTGAAATCATAGACTACATGGCCCTTTATCACTGGCTTCTTTCATTTAGCATAATATTTCCAAGATTTATTCATGTACATGACTTCATTCTTTTTTATTGATACATAGTACTCATTATATGGGCTTCCCTGGTGGGTCAGACAGTAAAGAATCCACCTGCAATGCAGGAGACATGGGTTGGATCCCTGGGTTGGGAAGATCCCCTGGAGGAGGGCATGGTAACCCATTCCAGTATTCTTGCCTGGAGAATCCCCATGGACAGAGGAGCCTGGAGAGCTACAGTCCATGGGATCACAAAGAGCTGGACACGACTAAGTGAGTAAGCATAGCACAGCACATTCATTATACAGATATATTGTATTCTGTTTATTAGTTTTGCTGAATTTTAGCATGCGGTGATAGTCACTCAGTCATGTCCGACTCTTTGCAACCCCATGGACTGTAGCCTGCCAGGCTCCTCTGTTCATGGTATTCTCCAGGCAAGAATACTGGAGTGGGTTGCCATTTCCTTCTCCATTTAGCATGTAACAGCATACATAATAGGTTGTTTTCTGCTAATTTAAACAAGATCATTTTTATCTATCCTACTTACATGTGAAAAGAGCATATTTTAGAAAAATGCTTTAAAATAAACAGTTCCCAGAATTTTCTAAAGCTGTGAGCTTTTATGAAATCAATGAGAATAATTCATGATGACTGGGAAGAAGAAAAAACTAAGGGATATGTTGGTAAGAAAAAGAAACAAAGAAATTATTTGCTCTTATATTCTGTGAAATTTTCTTTTAAATTAATTCTGGGGTTTATTGTGTTAGAAGTTTACATTTTAATGAAACTATGGAGCTTTCCTGTCTCCATTATTTCTTTCAGATAACAAAGGAAAAATTGAACATAAATGACATTTTCCTAATAATCCCTAAATGTCTTGGGACACATTTTAATTTCCTTCACTGTGGCTAACAAGTTAATTTTTAGTCTCCTCCCTGGCTTACTTTTTAGAAGAGAGTTTTATGAACAGTGTAAAAGTCAAATTATAGTGGAGCTTATGTGCAAAATGTAAGGAACATTCATTTCAAAAGGAATCATGTACTTGAATATATTCCTCTTTCAAGTCTCATTTAATTTTGGTAATCTAGTGAATAAATCTAGAGTATACCATGTTATCAACAACTAATTTTCAGTTGGAAACCATGTACTGCATTGTGCTTATATTTAGGTAGTAGTATCTGAAGTTCTGCACCCAGTGGGGAGAGTTTTTCCCACATCACCAAGCAATCCTCTGACTCCAGTCCCACAGGACTCCCTGCATCCCTCTTCAGATGCCAATCACAAGCCCAGGTTGTCACCTGTGCTTCTGACCAGCTGGCTATAGATTGGAGATTTGATTTACTAAAACAGCTCACAGAACTCAGAGAAACATTTTACTTCCAAAATGACTGATTTCCTATTAAAAAAAATAAATGGCTCAGGAACACCTGGGTGGAAGAGATGCACAGGGCAGGTATGGGGAAAAGGTGCGGAGTGTCTTGCCCCCTCTCCTAGCACACTACCCTTCCCAAATCAGCATGTGCTCACCTGCCTCACACTTTTTGGGTTTTAATGAAGGCTTTATTACAAAGGGAAATTGATTAAGTTGTTGTCCATTGGCAATTAATTCAATCTGTATCTCCTCTCCCAGCCCTGAAGTCAGGGGATGGGACTGAAAGTTTCAATTCTCTGATCATATGGTTGGTGTTCTCGGTAACCAGCCCCCATTCATAGGTGAGGTCCAGACCACCCCATTAACATAGCAAGACACTTTTGTCAACTTCACCACTTAGTAAAAATTCCAATGGTTTTAGGCGTTCTGTTTCAGAATCAAAAAGACAATATATTTCTTATTATAAATGACATTATTACAGTACTTCATTTTAAAAGTCTCTCATAATAGTTCTACTAGGTTTACTTTTCAGTGAGAATATATCAGAGCAATACCAAGAAATGTAAAAATCATTCTATAAATTAATTCATAATCAGAGTATTAATCTATCAGGTTAATAAATAAGATAAAAGAGAAACAAATAATTATGAAAGATAAAGGAAACAATGCGGATGAATAATTTGTAGTCAAAAGTGTCCAGAACCACAGACCACTTACTTTTAAAAAATTTTAAAACATCATCATCATCAACAACAAAACTATCAGGTCATGGACCATGTTTATAGACCTGCTCAGTATTTGCCAGTTCTTAAATGCTGTGTCTAATGTGGTAGAATTTATATTATTCTTCCTTTATGACACACACTACTTCATATGCATTGGAAAATCTCTTCATATGGCTTCCTCTTCCTATAATATGTGTCTTTGACCAACCTAGACAGAATATTAAAAAGCAGAGACATTACTTTGTCGACAGAGGTCCATCTAGTCAAGGCTATGGTTTTTCCAGTGGTCATGTATAGATGTGAGAGTTAGACTATAAAGAAAGCTGAGTGCTGAAGAATTGATGGTTTTGAACTGTGGTGTTGGAGAAGTCTCTTGAGAGTTCCTTGGACTGCAAGGAGATCCAACCAGTCCATCCTAAAGGAGATCAATCCTGGGTGTTCATTGGTAGGACTGATTTTGAAGCTGAAACTCCAAACCTTTGATCACCTGATGCAAAGAGCTGACTCATTTGAAAAGACCCTGATGCTGGGAAAGATTGAGGGCAGGAGGAGAAGGGGACAACAGAGGATGAGATGGTTGGATGGCATCACCGACTCAATGGACATGGGTTTGGGTGAACTCCGGGAGTTGATGGGTAGGGAGGCCTGGCATGCTGTGGTTCATGGGGTCGCAAAGAGTCAGACACGACTGAGAGACTGAACTGATGGATGAAGATTCATCTTTAGAGCCCTAGCCATCAACGTGCCACCCACGTTTTAGGCAGTCAATAAGGGATTACAGAATGGAATGCTGTGTGGGAAGAACTCTGAATAAGTCCTCAAGAGATCCAAGTTTCAGTGTGAAATTTTGAATTTGTGTCTGGGTTTCTTCACATCATTTATTTCATTCCATATCTGAAAAATAGAAGAGTGCACCAAAGAATTTAAAGATACCTTCAGGTTCTAAATTTGAAGCCCTTTTTCAACAGTATTTACATTCTTTTGGAAGCCTTTCTGGACAGACTGTTTCTCTTGCTAGCTTTACTATTGCTTTGAGTACACATATCTTTAAACAAAGAGATGGATTCTGTGTATATATTTTTTATCATTTGTAATTGTCTGTGTTTAGTCTCTCGTGTGGGGAGCTGGTACCAAAATTATAAGCTTTCATTCTCAGCCTAGTATTTGTGAAACCTGTAAGTATGAGTAAATGTCAGTTGCCTTGAAAATCTAGTTTGTTAGTTACCTCTTTATTTTTTTCAACTAAGGGAAGGTTTCTCTAACTTGTTCCCAGGAGAATTTAGTATTTTAGATGGCAACTTTCTGAGAGCAGCTCCTCTTCTTTATCACAGACTTCACTTTGGAAAACCAACATTTTCAGAGCCTGTTCTAATACTCAAATTGATAGGGAGAAGCGTGATGCTCCCTGATCTAGTGTTTCTATCTGGCATTGTGACGATCCGTGTAGTGGACCTCTATAACCAGGGGATGCTTAGAGCTGGAAACTGCTGCTGGGTTTTTTTTTTTTTTTTTCCACTGATGAAAAAATAAACAATGTTCTCCTGGTGAAAGCAAAAATTTTTTGCACACACAATATTCCCTAACTAATTTTCATTCCACTTTCAGTTATAAAGTGTGTCAAACCATTAGCTTACAGCTTAAAAATATAATCACGTAGAATTATACAAAGGTTTATATATATATATATATACATGCATACATACACATATATATGTATATACACACAACACACACACACACACAAACACACACATGCCTACTTATTCATCTTCTCCAGGACTTTTGAATGTATTGGGGAGAAAAAATTTCCTCTACTCTTCTAGGTCCTTCTGGATGATTATTAAATTGACATGAAACAGATTAATGGGAGAAAATAGAATTTTAATTTCATAAGTACAAGAGTTTACAGAAATATGAGACTCAAAGGAGTGACCAAAGCACACAGCTTTTAGACCTTTTAGATAAAGGAACAATAAATTTGAGAAGACAGACAAACTTAAGCTTGGGTATTAATTAGTGAAGAACTAAGCAGAGTTTGTTTATGTAGCCTTCTTGACCCTGAATTCCTGATCTCCAGCAATAAGGCTGCCTGTTTACCTCCTGGTGGGAGGAGGATATCTTTCACTGGAAGATGTATTTCACGCTTCCAGGGGGAACAGACAAGATGGTCAGAATATCCTTCTTGCTTTTGCTTGAATAATTTTATTCAAAATAATGAATCTGCCAAGAGGCACATTTTGAGCTGGGCTTTTCATTTTCTTTTTCAAAATTTATTTTTAATTGGAGGATGATTGCTTTACAATGTAGTGTTGGTTTCTGCCATACATCAACATGAATCAGCCATAGGTATATATATGCCCTCTCCCTCTTGAACCTCCCTCCCACCGCATCCAATCCTTCTAGGTTGTCACAGAGTGCTGAGTTGAGGTCCCTGTGTCATACAGCAAATTCCTACTGGGAAATATACATTAAATATGTAACATTGTACAGAAGGAAGTGACCAAAGCATCCCAAAGAGAAAGAAATGCAAGAAGGCAAAGTAGTTGTCTAAGAAGGCTTTACAAATAGCCAAGGAAAGAAGAGAAGCAAAAGTCAAGGTAGAAAGGGAAAGATATACTTGACTGAGTGTAGAGTTTCAGAGAATAGCAAGGAGAGATAAGAAGGTCTTCCTAAGGGAACAATGAGAAGAAATAGGGGAAAACAATAGAATAGGAAAGACTAGAGATTTTTTTCAAGAAAACTAGAGATACCAAGGGAATAGTTCATGTAGAATGGACATGATAAAGAACAGAAATGGTAAGGACCTAGCAGAAGTAAAGATATTAAGGAAAAGTGGCAAGAATACACAGAAGAACTATGCAAAAAAGTTCTTAATGACCCAGACAACCACGATGGTGTGATCACTCACCTAGAGCCAGACATCCTGGAGTGTGAAGTCAAGTAGGCCTTAGGAAGTATTACTGTGAACAGTGGAGGTGACAGAGCTCCAGCTGAGCTATTTGAAACCCTAAAAGCTGATGCAATTAAAGTGTTGCATTCAATATGTCAGCAAATTTGAAAAACTCAGCAATGGCCACTGGACTGGAAAGAGTCCAGTATTCATTCCAATCCCAAAGAAGGGCAATGCCAAAAAATGTTCAACTACTGTACTATTGCACTCACTTCACATACTAGCAACGTAATGCTCAAAATCCTTCAAGCTAGGCTTCAGCAGCAAGTGAACCGAGAACTTCCAGATGTATAAACTGGGTTTAGAAAAGGCAGAGGAACCAGAGATCAAATTGCCAACATTAGCTGGATCATAGAGAAAGCAAAGGAATTCCAGACCATCTACTTCCACTTCGTTGACTATGTAAAGCCTTTGACTGTGTGGATCACAACAAACTGTGGAAAATTCTGAAAGAGATGGGAATATCAGACCATCTTGCCTGCCCCCTGAGAAACCTATATGCAGGTCAAGAAGCAACAGCTAGAATTAGACATGAAACAACTGATTGGTTCCAAATTAGGAAAGGAGTATGACAAGGCTGTAAATTGTCACTCTGCTTATTTAACTTATATGCAGACTACATCATGTGAAATGTCAGGCTGGATGAACCACAAGCTGGTATCAATGTTGTTGGGAGACATATCAACAACCTCAGATATACAGATGATACCATTTTAATGCCAGAAAGTGAAGAGGACCTAAAGAGCCTTTTGACGAGGGTGAAGAGGAGAGTGAACAAGCTGGCTTAAAACTCAACATTCAAAAAACTAAGATCATGGTATCTGGTCCCTTCACTTCATGGAAAATAGAAGGGGAAAAAGTGGAAGCAGTGGCAGATTTCTTAATCTCCAAAATCACTGTGGATGGTGAATGTAGCCATGAAATTAAGATACTTGCTCCTTGGAAGGAAAGCTATGACTAGCCTAGATAGTATATTAAAAAACAGAGATATCACTTTGCTTTCAAAGGTCTGTATAATCAAAGCTATGATTTTTCTAGTAGTCATGTATGGATGTGAGAGTTGGACCACAGAGAAGGCTGAGTGCCAAAGAATTGACACTTTTGAATTGTGCCAGAGAAGACTCTTGGGAGCCCTTTGGACTGCAAGGAGATCAAACCAGTCAATCCTAAAGGAAATCAATCCCGAATATTATTGGAAAGACTGATGCTGAAGCTGAAGCTCCAATACTTTGGCCACCTGATGCAAAGAGCTGACTTATTAGAAAAGATCCTGATGCTGGGAATGATTGAAGGCAAAAAGAGAAGGGGACAGCAGAGGATGAGATGGTTAGAGAACATCACTGACTCAATATTGGGATAAGAATTTGAGCAAACTCTGGGAAATGGTGGAGGACAGGGAAACCTGGTGTGTTGCAGTCCATGGGATTGCAAAGAGTTTGGACATGACTTAGCCAGCAAAAAGCAATAAACAATGTATATGTTTCAAAGCTGCTTTTTCAGTTTATCCCACCCTCTCCTTCCCTGCCTTTGTCCACAAGTCTTTCTCTATTGCTGCACTGCAAATAAGTTTGAGCTAGCCTCTTCTGAACCTCATCAGTTTCCTCTTCTGAAACTTTCCTAAAAGTTTCATACTTAGAAGTTGAGCTGGTAGCTGTGAAGCAAGAATTAAGCTAGTAGCTGTGTTATTGATTGTTCCATACTTCTTTTTTCCATGGATTGTTCCGTGGTTCCATGCTTTAAACCAAAAATTTAGTCCTGAGAATAGGTTAGTTCAGTTAAACAGTTGTGATTCATAACACGGGGCACATTTTAAGACAGTATTATATAATACCAATAACCCAATCTCACTGCCATGTTTGAGGGCCTCATGAGCCAAAATTGCAGCAAAAATAATCTTAAGGGACAAGAGATTCAACTTTCAATTTGTACTTGATATAAATTTATCAACTGCTTAGATGAAAGTTGAAAAAGAGCAGACCAATAGTCCAAATAAAATTTATTTTTTTCAAGCAGATGAAAAAAAATTAAGGTACAGTTTTATGTAAAAATATGATTGACATTAAAGCTTATTTTCAAAAGCCTTATAATAAATTTATTCAATTGTATTCACTTTGAACATGCATAAAATTACTTTCCCAATATTTCTTTTTCACAAACCTATAAATTTTCATGCCCACTTTGGTTTGTCCTTGATTTTTCAACCTCTTCAGAAATAAGCTTTACTTTAGGAAAAATTACTTTCTCTTTCCTCAGAAAAATGTATCTCCATTCTTCATACCCTTTCTTAACAAAAAACATATAGTCTACTTTTTTTTCCAAACATACATTTGTTTCCCTCATTAGTTCTAGTAATTATAATCAGATAACTCACTAGAATTTTTTAATCTTAAATACATGAACTTCCAGTGATATCTAAGAAGTAAGCAAATGTGAACTGTCAATTTTTTCTATACGAGCAGTCTTTATATTGGCAGATTTATGTGTTTATGTGCTTCCTTTAAGTACAGTTTTTCAGTGTGGCATAAGTTATGTTTCCTAAGAGACCCAAGCATCTTTAGCCTCTGTAATAAGAGGTCAAAAGTTGTTAAACTTAGATGTGTTTAGCATTTAAAATTTCATTATCTTATCTTACTTAAAATAATCTGGACTTTCAATGAATCTCCATCATTTAATTAACTTAGCAAAGTTCTAAGGTCAGAAGTGACCAAAGAGATTTGGGAAACTATGTAAGGAGATATATCATAAAACAATCATTGCTAAAAATCTACCTTAAAACTCTCATCTTGCTTATATCTATTTAATTCATCTGTGTTTAACAATTATGCTCATGAACATTTTATAAGATATTAAAGCAGTTAGCCATCCTTTTATATTATTTTTCTTGCTGACAAATTTTGTAACAGAATTAGCATGAGCTTATTTGACTTTTAGCGAACCTATGGTAGGGTAAAAGTATTATTCTTCATGTTGATTACTCTAACGCCATGTCTGTATTACTTAAACCAACAAACTACTTTCTGTTTACTGAAAATTATTTTGTAAAACATGAACTTTGGAGACATTTGAGTTGATTTCTATTATATCTCTGAAATTTAGAAATAATTCATAAGCATTTCTTTTTAAGCCAAATAGAGCCCTTTCTCAAATTAATGTTGGTAATACCATCCAGAGGTAGAGGAGTACAGTAACTCTAACATGCAAACATAGATGTACATACAAACACAAAGCTCTTATAGCTTTTGTTGTAAAATTTTAGCCATGAACCAAGTATAACAATATAAAACTCATGAGTCTGATTAAATAAGAGTTGAAATAAGTTGTTTATCTATTCATCTGATTGAATCTTTCCTCTATTTGTGGAGGATGTTTTTAAGAATCATATTTGTCTTTGATATCAATCATATTGGTAATTACCAGTCATATTGGTAATATTAAGGAGGCTGTGAACTGGATTTTGAAAAAAGACCTTTCCAGCAGTTTGTATTTTAAAAAGCTAGATTTCCTCTTCTTCTTTTCTTTTTTTCCCTTCAGACTTTACTGACTGAGCTAGCCAGACTCAGTTGCAGGCAACTGTGAGAAGGAGTGTTTATATTTAAAAACATGGTACAAGTTACAATTTTAAGGGAGAGTGAAAGAATGAATTTTTCTGAGCTCCCTAAATCTGGTAAAAATCCCCTGAAGTGAAGGTAAAAGGGTTTTATAATTTAAAGGGCCTGCTGCTGTCCAGGGATGTAAATTATCTGGGGGTCTAAGACTTATTCATAAAAGATATTGCATAGGAAAGTCTGAAGCTGGCAGGACCTGATTATAGAACCTAGGAAAACAGATCTTATGTTTGAGACTTATTGCTTGTTTTGAATGTTTCTGTTAAATTTATTTCCTGACTTGTAATATTTACATGAGTGACCTGTATATCCTAGGTCTAGACATTAAGCTGTTGTGTTCTTTGTAAATCCTGTAGTGAAGCGAAGTTAAAATAGCAGCTGGGTGTTTATTGTTTTTTTCCTAGGGAAAATGGAGGAGTTTGGGGAGTTAAGGGAATTTGCTAATGAGATGTGTTCAGATTTCAACAAAAGGAATTTATATTGAATGGGGACTTTAATTTCCTTCCAAGTTTTATTTTCTGTTTTTTTTTTTTTCTCACGTTGTTAAGAGAGTTCCTAAGGCTAGCTGTTACATTTCTTTGCGTCCTCTTTTTAATTTGGCCATCCCATTTGTACCAATAAGACAATTTTTGAGAGCAAGAGCTTTCCTTTTCAAAAAAATATTTATTTATTTGGCTACACCAATCTTAGTGTCAGCATGCAGGGTCTTTAGTTGTGGCATGAGAACTCTTAGTTGTGGCATGTGGGATCTTGCTCTCTGACTAGGAATGGAACCCGGGTCACCTTGCATTGGGAACGTGGAGTCTTAGCCACTGGACCACCAGGGAAATCCCAAGTGTGTGTGTGTGTGTATGTGTGTGTATGTGTGTGTATGTGAGTCATTCAGTCGTACCCAACGTTTGTGACCCCATTGACGACAGCTCACCAGGCTCCTCTGGATGAGAGCTTTCTAAAAATGTTTTCTTTCTTTCTTAAATATAATCAATTCAAAGAATCTATCATCTGGCCATTGACAAGTCAGATCTTTTAATCTCAATAGTGACTCAAACTGATAAGATTTTTTATGGCTTAACTAAGGGCTTAAGAGGAGTCTGGGCTTCCCAGGTGGCTCAGTGGTAAAGAATCTGCCTGCACTGCAGGAGACACAGGTTCGATCTCTGGGTCAGGAAGATCTTCTGGAGAAGGAAATGGCACCCACTCCAATATTCTTGCCTGGGAAACCCCATGGACAGAGGAGCCTGTTGGGTTACAGTCCATGGGCCTCACAAGGGTCAGACACAACTTAGCGACTAAACCACCACCACCCAAGAGGGGTCCAAATAAACTGCAAGAGCTGTGCCCCTCACAAGATCCATTTACTTCACTCCCAAAGATAGCCTAAGAAATCAAAGGCTTTGTCATACAGGTGGTAAGGATGCTGTAGAGAAAAGAGTGTCTTCAGCCCCACATGGGAAGTTGTAAAGCCTCCAGTTACAGGCCTGCTAATCTCTAACTGGGGCAGATGCTACTGGAATGGGGATTTTTCTAGCCTCAGGAAACGAAGGTTGAGACTATAAAGGTCTCTTAGGGACCTGATGTTCTCACAGGTCACAAAGCCAAACTCTTAAGACAAAGAACAAGGCAAAAGAAAAACTTCATCTTATAGTTTTCCTCCTTATGACAAATGACACAACAGACAACAAAACACATAGAAAATGGTCAATAGAAAACAAAATTTCTCAATTTTTTACCAGAAGCCAAATAAGCTAGTTCGACAAATATTTCCTCCTGCTAATCTAAATTTAGCAAAAGGAAAGAAAAGAGTTCTCACTATCCTCATTTCCATGGGGCCCTACAGGCAGAGATTTAGGAGACTGACAGGTGTGAATCCTTACCTTCAGCCAGGGCTCCTCAGAAGTCCCAGGTTTCTCAGCTGCAGTAGCCTCAGGGCAAACAGCTTTCAGCTAGTGAAGTTTATTCTGCTGACTGTTTATCCAGCTGTTGGGGAAGACAATTTTTTCTCTATACTTCCGAGTTCTTCTGGCTGGTCTAACAATTAAATTCATATGAGACAGATTACAGAGGAAAATCAAATGTTAATTTTGTACTCTCAGTTGTTTATAGAAATATGGGACTCAGAAATGATCAAAGCAAGCAGCTTGCATACAGTTGACCCTTGAACAACACACATGTTTTAACTATATGGGTACACTTACATACCAATTTGTTTCAATAAAAATTTGAAACAAATTTTTTGTTGGCCCTCTTTTTTCAAATCCATGGGTTTTGCATACATAGATTCAACCAACCACAGATCAAAATTTCAAGCCATGGTTGGAAGAATTCATGGGTGAGAAATCTACAGATATGGAAGGCTGTCCCATTTTATATAAGAGACTTGAGCACTCATGGATTTTGGTACACACAGTGACTCCTGGAACCAATTCCAATGGGAATAGCAAGAGACTACTGTAACCTTCTAGACAAGGTAGAAATTAAATTTTGAAGAACTGACAAGATGAAGAAGTTCAGGCCTGAGTACTAGTTAGTATAAAAGCTGAGCAGCGTTTGTTCATGTAGTCTTCTTGGCCCTGAACTTCTGATCTCTGGCAGTAACGATGTCTATTTCTGGTGTGAGGAGAGTACCTTTCACGTGAGAGAATTTTCCTTCTCTCAGGAGGATGGAGGCAGGTCAGAGCACCCTCCTGTCATTGGCTGTTTCTTCAGTAACTTTAATTCGAAATGATCAATATGCCAAAGTGGCATATTTAGGGTGGCCTGCTCTGACCCCCATAAAATGTCTCTCATTTTCTAGCAATGAATGGGTCTAATTCTCTCTCTCTCTCTTTTTTTTTTTTTTAACATAGAATGCCTAAAGAGAAACCAAAGAAATTGCCCCTGATTGCCCTTGAGGGAAATGATGATAAAGGAAGTACAGGAAGGGAGCAAAAGAGAGACAAAAAAGTGAGGAAGGAAGGAAAAGATTTATAACTATTTACAAATGTATGGTAAAGGCGATGTAAGGAAGACCTAGCCCTGGGGAAATAACTGAAGTTTGGAAGTCTCAATAATGGGTAGACATATAGTTACATTCTTCAATCCTAAGGAAATTATAATTGCCAAAAACAACTACTTTCTAAAAATCTCTTACATTCTTATGTATAAATGTAGCATTCATGTTTTTTAACTGATGATGTTTATAATCATGCTTTTCATTAATACACTTCTAACTCCAATTCTGACACTGCTCAAAATAAAAATTTTTTATTATTTTAAGCTCACAAAGTGGATACCCACAGTAAGCTTTTAGGTACTATAGAGTTCCATGATTTAATTTAGAAGTACATTTAACTCCCCTCCTCCCCCCAGAGGCCATTTTGATGACATCACATTGATGTCATTTAGCCTTTTGGAGGTGAGAAAGACAGCCTTAATCTCTAATCCTAGAAAGTCAGCTCAGTGACCTAAGCTGATGGAGGTTTGGGAAGGGTGGCTTGTAGATATCATACACTTTTTTTAATCAGAGTAAAAATCCTGAGTGATTTGGGATTGTTCAGTTATAAAGTGTTTGGTGTCTTTTTGTGGGTTGAAAGAGAAATCATGGTTGTTCAGTGAACCCTAACCTCAAAATGAAGACACTTAACAAGCAAAAAAATAAATGAGCAGAAGCTTCACTTTGTTGTTTCAGAACTTTTGTATTCAAGAAGTACATTAAAAATATAAATGAACAAATAAGGAACCAAAGAAAATTTTCAATATACCTTGAAGATTTATGTCATATTTGCATTATGGTTAAGAACTCTTCCTAGATTCTTGTTTTGAAGTTTCATTTGTAAATTAGTATCATCTTCTCCCTTTAGTTTATGCCTCTAAGATACCTGGCTCAGCCCTTCCATAGTCTAGAACGCAGAGGCCATGTAGAAGTACATCCCTTTCAGATATAAGTATCTTTTCTTACCATATCTCCTCCTTCAGCACCAGAAATCTAAGACAATACTCTAGGGGCAGTCTGGCAAATTTGTCCCTTTGTATGACTAATATTAGAGATATTTCTATATTTTAAGTCAAAGCGAGCTTTGTTATAATTTCCACCCTTAGGTTTTGCCAAAATCATGGAAAATGATTTTAATCTTTCATCTAGACTACTATCCTTCAAATATTTGAGGGCAATGGGCTTCTATTTTTATGTTATATACAGTCATATAAACTACAGTAACCCCAATTTCCTTTAACAATTCTCCATACGGAAAATTTTCAAACTGTTACTGTTTCCATCCAGAAAACAGCCTCTTGAGCAGGTGGTGCTTTCAACATGGATGGAATGTCAGTTACTCTCAGCCTATGTTTATCAATAAAGCCTGAAACAGCATTTGCTTTCTGGAGAGCTTCTTCATTACAGTAATTTATTTTAAGCCTAAAATAAAATGTCTCTAATTCTTTGTCACAAGCTGTACTCTTAGATAACTTTTCCTCACTCTGTATTTATCCAAAAGATTTTGTGACCTAAATGTAGGGTTCTGTGTTCATCCATGCATTTCTTCCTGATTTCATTTCCTTTGTTTCAGCTACCATCTCAAGCTGTTTGTTCAGTGGTGGTGAACCTACAATTGGCTTCCTACAATGTATTACAGTAAAAATTGCAAACCTCCCTGTGGATTAGTGGCAGGAGGTGGTTACCCTTGATTTCCTTGGTCCTCTTTGGAGATTAGTGCACAGTTGGTGCCAACAGCTATTAGGCAGCATGAAATAACATGATTTAATTATTGAAAATGTTTGGGTACACACTAAAAGTTTCTTGTCTAGTGTTGTAATTGAATTCATCAATGCCTAAAAATAAAATAACAATTTGTGAGTTTTCAAGTTTTGTCTTTTCATGAGCTTTTATAAGAATTACTTTTTCCCATTACTTTTATGAATTTATTTCACTGGTCTGATACTCAAAGCTGAATTGTATATTGTAGAACTATGGGATGGCTCTGCTGACTCCTGACTCATGCCCTAAATTAAGGGATGGCTCTGAATATTTTCTCAAGGGTAACTTCTGCTTCTGCACTTGAACTACAAATTAAGACAGGCTTTCAAAAAGATGCTGGGGCTTGAAGAACGTTTTCAAGGACAGAAGTATAAAAAGACAAGCTGTTGTTGATAGATTCAAAATGAGATGCAAATACTGGCCTGCAGACAATTTGTCCTTCATAGGGAAAAAGTTCAGGAAAAAATCCTCTGTAATTCAAGCAGACTCTAGGGAAAGTTGCAGGATTTTTTTCTTTTTCTATCTCACTTTCAGAATTTTTAAAATGCCTTATGGTCCTCACTTCAGTCATATTAATTAAAGCATCTCACCTGTAGTCTTGATTTAGTTTCCTTTGCTTTGATCTGAGAATTCAAAAGGGATTGTGTGAGAGTGGAGGTTTGGCACATTATTTTTTATATTTGAGCATCTCTTGTGTTTAAATCCTTCCTTCAAAACCCAGCAATGGAGACATTGGGCAGGTTGTGAAATTTACTTCTGGAAATTTAGTTTTCTCCATGTAACATGGGTTTTTCTGTGAGTAGAAAATAACATAACACATCTAAGTCGCCTGATGGAGTGTCTTGTATATTGCAATCATTTGCAAAATTTTGTCCTTTTCTTCTAGGTTCAAGCATTCTTACAACACTCCTCTATTTTACCCCTGTACAGATGAATATAAGAGTTTTGTTTAAGAGAGCTTGTTATAAAATATTAACAAGCTTACTATAATATCAGTGAAGATTCTGTTTAAAGTAGCACTGGTATTCCAGTCCATATTTCTTAGATGCTTTTATTTGTTTTGTTATCATTGTTTTTATTGCATAATTTTGTTTCTCAATAACAGGAAGAAAATTAATCTGCCCCCTTTGAAAACTAAAAGAACATTTTGTCTGACTAGAACTAGAAGTCTACTTATATCGAAATGATTTAGACGCTGTTTTAGAATATTTGATAAAAGGAAAATACCTTCTCTTTGTTGTTTTTTTTTTATTTTTTTATTTTTTTAATTTTAAAATCTTTAATTCTTACATGCGTTCCCAAACATGAACCCCCCTCCCACCTCCCTCCCCATAACATCTCTCTGGGTCATCCCCATGCACCAGCCCCAAGCATGCTGTATCCTGCGTCAGACATAGACTGGCGATTCAATTCTTACATGATAGTATACATGTTACAATGCCATTCTCCCAAATCATCCCACCCTCTCCCTCTCCCTCTGAGTCCAAAAGTCCGTTATACACATCTGTGTCTTTTTTGCTGTCTTGCATACAGGGTCGTCATTGCCATCTTTCTAAATTCCATATATATGTGTTAGTATACTGTATTGGTGTTTTTCTTTCTGGCTTACTTCACTCTGTATAATCGGCTCCAGGAAGGAGGAAAACAATAGGGTTAGTAACAAGGACAATGTCTGTTCATTGATGATAGAGGATATTTATTGATGTGACTCTACTTGGGAAATAGAAATGACCATGGATTTCTGATACCTTTTAGTGGAATAAGGGAGAGAGAAAAGCTGCCTACCAGGGTTTTTATTATTGTTAGGTTGAAGTCCAGAAAAGCCGGACCCAGTATTTGCCTTCCCAGTGAGGTGTCTACAAAAAAGTTTTAAAATATGCTAAAATTCACTTCTTTCTGAGTTTTGAGATATAAATTAAAGATAAAATTAGACACATTGGTGACAAGTGACAGTCTGTAAAAGCTACTTAATTATAACTCTGTAAGTTCTAAGACTAATTTTTAAGATAGCACTATTCTAATATTTTTCATCACCAAAATTCCTTCTTCCCTTGCTATATTTTCTGTCCATATTCCAAAACCAAGACCAGGCAGCATGGTATATACTCTGATCTCAACCTGTACACACTTGCCCTGTCTAGTTTCCCAGAAGAAAGGTTCTGTCCTTGACTAAGAAGTAAAGGAAGTTCTTTACATGCCTCACAACCTGCACAAAAATAAACACAGAATGGCTTAAAGACTTAAATATAAGACAGGACACCATAAAACTCCTAGAAGAAAGCATAGGCAAAACATTCTCTGACATAAATCATAGCAATGTTTTCTTAGATCAGTCTCCCAAGGCAAGAGAAAGAAAAACAAAAATAAACAAATGAGACCTAATCAAACTTACAAACTTTTGCACAGGAAAGGAAACCATAAAAGTGAAAAGACAGCTTACAGAATGGGAGAAAATATTTGCAAACGATGCAACTAACAAAGGGTTAATCTCCAAAACATACAAACAGCTCATACAACTCAACAACCAAAAAACCAACCCCATAGAAAAATGTACAGAAGACCTTAATAAACATTTCTCTAAAGAAGACCTACAGATAGCCAACAAGCACATGAAAAGATGCTCAGCATCACTAATTACTAGAGAAATGCAAATCAAAACTACAATGAGGTACCACCTCACACCGGTCAGACTGAATAACATAAAAAGTCTATAAATAACAATTGCTGGAGAGGCTGTGGAAAAAAGGGAAGCCTCCTATGCTGCTGGTGGGAATATACATTGGAGCAGCCACTACGGAGAACAGTATGGAGGTTCCTTAAGAAACTAAAAATAGAGCTACCATGAGATCCTTCAATCCCACTCCTGGGTATATAATCTCAAGAAAACCATAATTTGAAAAGATACATACACCTTTATGTTCATTGAAACAGGACTGCTTCCAGGTTGCTTCAGGACATGGAAGTAACCTAAATGGGGGACGGGAGGGAGGGAGAGGGCTGTTTTAGGAGATTGGGATCGGCAGTTGCGAACTATTGTACAGAGAATGGATAAACAGCAAATCCTACTGTTTGGCACTAGAAACTATATCCAATTTCCTGAGATAAACCATAGTGGAAAAGAATATTTAAAAAAGAATGTATGTATGCATATAACTGGGGCTTCCCTGGGGCTCTAGGTAAAGAATCTGCCTGCAATGCAGGAGACACGGGTTCGATTCCTGCATTGAGAAGATCCCCTGGAGAAAGAAATGGCAATCCACTCCAGTATTCTTGCATGGAAAATCCCATGGACAGAAGAGCCTGGCAGGCTACAGTCCATGGGGTTGCAAGAGTCGGATATGACTTAGTGACTAAACAACCACACATATATAATTGAGTCATTCTGTTGTACAGCAGTGATTGGCACAACACTGCAAATCAACTATAATTCAATAAAAAGTAAAAATAAAAATATTTTAAATAGAAGTAAATGAAATTCTTTAAAGAATTTCAAGGTTTTCCTTTGTCAAAATATGATTAATAAAAGACACGGAAGGACTAATGCTTGCACATGATTGAAATCAGTATGATCTTAATCACTGTTCAGATTCTCTATGGAACAGAAACGACAATAGTTATACAATTAGAGGATTCCGGCCCTTTTGTGTCCTTTTACTTCTAGTGATGGTCTTCAGTGTCCATTGCTCTGGTCACCCTGCTCCAGTACAAACCTCTCAGGACCAACTTGACAAATTCATTTTCAATGGATAATAAAGCACTGGTGTGGGGAAGAGATTTGCATTTATATATCACCAAATGTCTATTAAATTTAACTCATTGTGAAGCATTAACAGGAGGGCATATTTTTTAGGTTAAAAATGGATCTGCCTCTCACTAAGGAAAGTAGTGGAAAAGAAGTGCTCCAGGAATGCCAGGGTCAGTCCCACAAATTTACCTGCTCCTCTTGATCCTGAAATGCCCCTCAGCTACATCAATTGTGCACACTGTAAAAGAACTTGCAAGGGCTCTGTTTACTCTGAGTGAAGTTTACTCTGCTCACTAATATTTCAGTTCAGTTCAGTCGCTCAGTTATGTCCAACTCTTTGCGACCCCATGAATCACAGTATGCCAAGTCTCCCTGTCCATCACCAACTCCCAGAGTTCACTCAGACTCACGTCCATCGAGTCAGTGATGCCATCCAGCCATCTCATCCTGTATCGTCCCCTTCTCCTCCTGCTCCCAATCCCTACCAGCATCAGAGTCTTTTCCAATGAGTCAACTCTTCGCATGAGGTGGCCAAAGTACTGGAGTTTCAGCATCAGCATCATTCCCTCCAAAGGAATCTCAGGGCTGATCTCCTTCAGAATGGACTGGTTGGATCTCCTTGCAGTCCAAGAATCTCTCAAGAGTCTTCTCCAACACCAAGTTCAAAACCATCAATTCTTCGGTGCTCAGCTTTCTTCACAGTGCAACTCTCACATCCATACATGACTAGTGGAAAAACCATAGACTTGACTAGACGGACCTTTGTTGGTAAAGAATGTCTCTGCTTTTGAATATGCTAACTAGGTTGGTCATAACCTTCCTTCCAAGGAGTAAGCGTCTTTTAATTTCATGGCTGCAATCACCATCTGCAGTGATTTTGGAGCCCAGAAAAATAAAGTCAACCACTGTTTCCCCATCTACTTCCCATGAAGTCATGGGACCAGATGCCATGATCTTCGTTTTCTGAATGTTGAGCTTTAAGTCAACGTTTTCACTCTCCACTTTCACTTTCATCTAGAGGCTTTTTAGTTCCTCTTCACTTTCTGCCATAAGGGTGGTGTCATCTGCATATCTGAGGTTATTGATATTTCTCCCGGCAATCTTGATTCCAGCTTGTGCTTCCTCCAGCCCAGCTTTTCTCATGATGTACTCTGAATATAAGTTAAATAAACAGGGTGACAATATACAGCCTTAATGTACTCCTTTTCCTGTTTGCAACCAGTCTGTTGTTCCATGTCCAGTTCTAACTGTTGCTTCCTGACCTGCATACAGGTTTCTCAAGAGGCAGGTCAGGTGGTCTGGTATTCCCATCTCTTTCAGAATTTTCCACATTTTATTGTGATCCACACAGTCAAAGGCTTTGGCATAGTCAATAAAGCAGACACAGATGTTTTTCTGGAACTCTCTTGCTTTCTCCATGATCCAGCAGATGTTGGCAATTTGATCTCTGGTTCCTCTGCCTTTTCTAAAACCAACTTGAACATCTGGAAGTTCACGCTTCACGTGTTGCTGAAGCCTGGCTTGGAGAATTTTGAGCATTACTTTACTAGCATGTGAGATGAGTGCAACTGTGCAGTTGGTTTGAGCATTCTTTGGCATTGCCTTTCTTTGGGATTGGAATGAAAACTGACCTTTTCCAGTCCTGTGGCCACTGCTGAGTTTTCCAAATTGGCTGGCATGTTGAGTGCAGCACTTTCACAGCATCATCTTTTAGGATTTGAAATAGCTCAACTGGGATTCCATCACCTCCACTAGCTTTGTTCGTAGTGATGCTTTCTAAGGCACATTTGACTTCACATTCCAGGATGTCTGACTCTAGGTGAGTGATCACACCATCGTGATTATCTTGGTCGTGAAGATCTTTTTTGTACAGTACTTCTGTGTATTCTTGCCACCTCTTCTTAATATCTTTTGCTTCTGTTAGGTCCATACCATTTCTGTCATTTATCGAGCCCATCTTTGCGTGAAATGTTCCCTTGGTATCTCTAACTTTCTTGAAGAGATCTCTAGTCTTTCCCATTCTGTTGTTTTCCTCTATTTCTTTGCATTGATCACTGAGGAAGTGTTTCTTATCTCTCCTTGCTATTCCTTGGAACTCTGCATTCAGATGCTTATATCTTTCCTTTTCTCCTTTGCTTTTGGCTTCTCTTCTTTTCACAGCTATTTGTAAGGCTTCCTCAGACAGCCATTTTGCTTTTTTGCATTTCTTTTCCATGGGGATGGTCTTGATCCCTGTCTCCTGTACAATGTCACGAACCTCTGTCCATAGTTCATCAGGTACTCTGTCTATCAGATCTAGTCACTTAAATCTATTTCTCACTTCCACTGTATAATCATAAGGGAATTGATTTAGGTTGTACCTGAATGGTCTAGTGGTTTTCCCTACTTTCTTCAAGTCTGAATTTGGCAATAAGGAGTTCATGATCTGAGCCACAGTCAACTCCCAGTCTTGTTTTTGCTGACTATATAGAGGCCCTCCATCTTTGGCTGCTAAGACTATAATCAATCTGATTTCGGTGTTGACCATCTGGTGATGTCCATGTGTAAAGTCTTCTCTTGTGCTGTTGGAAGAGCATTCTTGCTATGACCAGTGCATTTTCTTGGCAAAACTCTATTAGTCTCTGCCCTGCTTCATTCTGTATTCCAAAGCCAAATTTGCCTGTTACTCCAGGTGTTTCTTGACTTCCTACTTTTGCATTCCAGTCCCCTATAATGAAAAGGACATCGTTTTGGGGTGTTAGTTCTAAAAGGTCTTGTAGGTCTTCATAGAACCATTCAACTTCAGCTTCTTCAGCATTACTGTTCGGGGCATAGGCTTGGATTACTGTGATATTGAATGGTTTGCCTTGGAAATGAATAGAGATCATTCTGTCATTTTTGAGATTGCATCCAAGTATTGCATTTTGGACTCTTTTGCTGATTATGATGGCTACTCCATTTCTCCTAAGGGATTCCTGCCCGCAGTAGTAGATATAATTCATCTGAGTTAAATTCACCCATTCCAGTCCATTTTAGTTTGCTGATTCCTAGAACATCAGTGTTCACTCTTGCCATCTCCTGTTTGACCACTTCCAGTTTGCCTTGATTCATGGACCTGACATTCCAGGTTCCTAGGCAATATTGCTCTTTACAGCATCGTACCTTGCTTCTATCACCAGTCACATCCACAGCTGGATATTGATTTTGCTTTGGCTCCATCCCTTCATTCTTTCTGGAGTTATTTCTCCACTGATCTCCAGAAGCATATTGGGCACCTACTGACCTGTGGAGTTCCTCTTTCAGCATCCTATCAGTTTGGCTTTTCATACTGTTCATGGGGTTCTGAAGGCAATACTACTGAAGTGGTTTGCCATTCCCCTCTCCAGTGGACCACATTCTGTCAGACCTCTCTACCATGACCCGCCCGTCTTGGGTGGCCCCACGGGCATGGCTTAGTTTCATTGAGTTAGACAAGGCTGTGGTGCTAGTTTCATTGAGTTAGACAAGGCTGTGGTGCTAGTGTGATTAGATTGACTAGTTTTCTGTGAGTATGGTTTCAGTGTATCTGCCCTCTGATGCCCTCTTGCAACACCTACCGTCTTACTTGGGTTTCTCTTACCTTGGACATGTGGTATCTCTTCACGGCTGCTCCAGCAAAGCGCAGCCCCTGCTCCTTACCTTGGATGAGGGGTATCTCCTCACCGCTGCCCCTCCTGACCTTGAACGTGGGATAGCTCCTCTAGGCCCTCCTGTGCCCTCGCAGCCACCACTCCTTGGACTTGGGGTTGCTCCTCCCGGCTGCCACCCCTGGCCTCGGGCTGGGGGTAGCTCCTCTCAGCTGCTCCTGTGCTGTTGCAGCCTGCAATCTCAGATGCCGCCCCTGACCTCGGACGTGGGGTAACTCCTGTCCGCCGTTCCTGCGCCGTCACAGCCTGACACTCTCGGCCACTCCCCCTGACCTCAGACATGGGGTAATTCCTCTTGGCTGCCACCCCTCGGGCATGGGGTCTTCCCGGCTTCTGCCCCTGACCTCAGACATTGGGTAGCTCCTGTCGGCTCTTCTATGTGTGCTGTCGCAGGATGATTTTTTTTTTTTTTTTTATCAGCTTAACCCAAATAAGCAGCGGTTCTTAATTTTTCTGAGCCATGGACTCCTTTTTAAAGAATACAGTGGAAATTATAGACCTTTTCTTCAGAAAAATACTCACATGCTCATACATGATATTGTTCTGAATTTCACATTATCAATGGACTATTTAGAGTATGGCAAAGAGACTTGAAAGAAATGATGCCTCAAATATTTTGGAGTCCTGGAGAGCCTGGGTCTAGGACAAAAGGTTTAACCAGCTTCCCTAGGGGAAGATGGACGGCTGATGAGCAAACGTGGGGCAGGGTGGGCTGTTCACCATCAGTGTCTGTTTTGATTGCAGGGCATCTGTTCTGATAGAGTCTGATTCTTACAGTGCCTTGCCTTTCTGTTTTGAGGTGTGTTAATTTTGCCCCTTTATAAGGGAAACATCTTTGGATGAAGGAGGTCAGGGAGAAACGCCAAAGATGAGAGAGTGTGGTGGGTACCATGGAGGATGGAGAGGAATTAGAGAGGGTATCACAGCTCTCAGTCCACTGGGAATTGCCCCAAAACCCAGCTTGCGTCCAGTGACTCACCGTTCAGGAGGAGTGAGCATTACATGCTGGGCTGCAGGTCCCAGGTGGGCTATACTGACTGTGAAAATATCCTTCCTCCCACTCCACCCCCACTCTCTGCCACATCTATACTCTTTGCAATATGATTTTTCTGCTTTTTCAATCATGAAGTAGAATCTATTTTTAATACTCTGAAACTGGCGTGAGTTTATGACTTGCTTTGGCCAAGGGCATGTGGTAGAAATGCGCATGTGTCAGTTTTGAGGCTAAGCTTCAAGCTCTGTCTCCCTCTCCCCCTCTCTCCATCTCCCCCTCTCTCCCTCACTATTCTCTTTCCTCTATCCCTGCCAAGAAAATATCCTCAGATGAGCCTGCTGGAGGAGGCACACTGGTCAGATATCCCAGAGCCTGTATGTGAAAGAATGTCCATCTGAGATGTGAAAACCTGCTGCTGACCATGGACACCTGAACAAGGTTTGTTGAATCGAGTTGGGATCTCTAGCAGCACCCAGGCAACTTGTATATACATGACCTGAAGTAAATATTTGTTGCAACTCAGGCTGGTGAGGCTTTCTGGTCCAATGTTATGCAGCATTACTACAGAATTAAATAGCCCATACATCCAGGCTGGTTGGATATAGATCTGAACACTCAAGAGGATCTTCAAATGGACTCATCTTCTTCATAAGGCTTGATCTCGTGATCATGTCATATGGAAAATAGGGATCATTATTTTGAGAAGAGCAGTCCAGGCTTGGCACAGTCAAGTAGAGCATCCACTTAACACGATCATGCCAGGAATTGCATTTGGCTTTGAGGACAAGACGGTGGTGGTGGGGCATGACTAGTCATGGGTTATCTTTTGGTGGAGCTGGGCTCAGGGTTACTTCAGGTCTTTAGTCCTGCTTTTGGGAAGCCAGTTGTTACTCCTTAGACACTGTGCCTGTTCTATTCTCACCAAGAATTGTACTTAACAGGCATTTCTGGAAGATTCTACTGGCAGTAGTTCTGGGTGGGAACAAAGCTGTATGAGTGTAACCTCTTCAGAAGCTTTACTCTTAACCTGAAAGTGAACTCCAGCAAGAAAATCCCTAAAAGGAAAGAAAAAGCTGCCAACTATTTGTGGTTATATTTCTAGGCTATGATTTATTTACATTTTGTTAGCCCTTATCTTCTTTCAGGTTTTAAGGACTTGGATGATGATTCACACGAGGTCAAACACTGTTTCTTCCAAAACACAAAACTCTTGGGTGGAAGATGTGGGAAGACTGAGTGTCGGGTTTTCTGATCTTTGGTCCAGTGCTCTGCCTCTGAGTTGTGTCATTCAAGGGGAATTATTTGACCTCTTTGATCTGGTTTCCTCCTCAGAGACATTTCTTTAATGATGATTTGATTGCCTCATACAAGGAATCATGGAGAAAACAATGCTGTTGAGAACTTTGAGAGTTCTGTCTCACTCTAAAAAATAATGCTACTTTCTCTAATATTAAATTGAGTTTTTTTTTTTTTTTTTTTCCAATCTGCAGAAATAAATGGCATAGAGACTTCTCTGGTGGTCCAGTGGTTAAGACTTCCCCTTCTGATACAGGGGCCTCAGGTTAGATCCTTGGGTTAGGGAGCTAAGATCCCACATGACTTCGGGCCAAAAAACCCAAACATAAAACAGGAGCAATATTGTAACAAATTCAGTAAAGACTTTAAAAGTGGAACTTGCCTGGTGGTGCAGTGGTTAAGAATCCGCCTTATAATGCAAGGGACATCCGTTTTATCCTGGTCCAGGAAGATTCTACATGCCTCAGAGCAACTACAGAGCCCATGCCCTGCAACTGTTGCAGGAAGGTGGACCCCTTCCAAGGGCCCGAAACTGGGCTCTTGTCTAACACTTGGAAATGAATTGTCTGAGGAGACACATGTGCAGACAAAGCAAGAGATTTTATTGGGAAAGGGCACCCGGGTGGAGAGCAGTAGGGTAAGAGATCCCAGGAGAACTGCTCTGCCATCTGGCTCACAGTCTCGGGTTTTATGGTGATGGGATTAGTTTCCAGGTGGTCTTTGGCCAATCATTCTAATTCAGAGTCTTTCCTGGTGGCACATGCATTGCTCAGCCAAGATGGATGCTAGCGAGAGGGATTCTGGAAAGTGGACAGGCAGACGGTGTCTCCTTTAGACCTTTCCCGAACTCTTCTGGTTGGTGGTGGCTTATTAGTTTTGTATTCCTTATCAGGATCTCCTGTCATAAAACAACTCATGCAGATGGTTACTATGGTGCCTGGCCAGGGTGGGCTGTTTCAATCAGTGTGCTTCCCCTAACACAACTACTGAAGCCCCTGTGCCCTATGGCCTGTGCTTTGTGTCAAGAGAAGCCACTGCAATGAGAAGCCTGCACATGACGATGAAGAGTAGCCCCCATGCTCGGCAACTAGAGAAAGTTTGAGTGCTGTGATGAAGACACATCACAGCCAAAAAAAAAAAAAAAAAAAAGAGTGGTCCACATAAAAAATCTTATAAAATTAATTCAGAAAAAAATAGAGATTAATGGCACAGATAGCTGGTTTGACCATCCAGCTCTCATTAGGTAGGAATAGCAAACACACAACACACACCACACACACATGTACACACACTTCTGCTTGCCACTAGGCACATCTACATTCATTTAAAAATCACTTTTATTTTCTTTTATTTATATTCAGTTCAGTTCAGTTCAGTTGCTCAGTCGTGTCTGATTCTTTGCAACCCCAGGAATCACAGCACGCCAGGCCTCCCTGTCCATCATCAACTCCTGGAGTTCACTCAGACTCGCGTCCATCGAGTCAGTGATGCCATCCAGCCACCTCATCCTCTGTCGTCCCCTTCTCCTCCTGCCCCCAATCCCTCCCAGCGTCAAAATCTTTTCCAATGAGTCAACTCTTCGCATAAGATGGCCAAAGTACTGGAGTTTCAGCTTCAGCATCATTCCTTCCAAAGAACACCCAGGGCCGATCTCCTTCAGAATGGACTGGTTGGATCTCCTTGCAGTCCAAGGGACTCTCAAGAGTCTTCTCCAGCACCACAGTTCAAAAGCATCAATTCTTTGGCGTTCAGCTTTCTTCACAGTCCAACTCTCACATCCATACATGACCACAGGAAAAACCATAGCCTTGACTAGACGGACGTTAGTCGGCAAAGTAATGTCTCTGCTTTTGAATATGCTATCTAGGTTGGTCATAACTTTTCTTCCAAGGAGTAAGCGTCTTTTAATTTCATGGGTGCAGTCACCATCTGCGGTGACTTGGAATGGAATTTGTGAATGGAATGTGAGAAGGAATGTGGAGGGTTTGAGTTTCCTGGCATTCTTCAGGATAAGGTAAGTCCATCGGGAGCACGTGTGATCATCAGAGCTTCATGCCACACCTTCTGATAACACTTTAAAAAGCAGGAAGTCTTGGTTTATCACCATTCTGAACTTAAATATGTGATGAAGTCACTTATAGGCTTTGAAATGGCATAGATGAAAAATGAGAATGCTAAAATATTGCTTGTCTGTAGTTATAAATAGGTAACATGCAAAAATAGAAAATCTGGTTTATGATATGTGCTAGTCAGGCCCAGAGAAGCAGAATCAAAAGGTTATACAGAGATATTTATACAACAGATTTGTGATAGAAATTTGCTCACGAGATTATGGAGGCAACAAAGTCCCAAGATCTGCAGTCTGCAAGCTGGAGGACCAGGAAAGCTGTTCAGTCCAACTGCAAAGGCATGAATATAGGGAATCCACATCCAAGGGCAGGAAAAGGTGGATATCTGAGCTCAAGCAGAGATAGGATCTGTTCTTCCCCTACATATTCCCTCTATTCAAGCCCTCAGTGTATTGGATGGTGCCTGCATGCAAGGGTAAGAGCCATCTTCCTAATCTACCTTTGAAATGCTAACCTTGTCTGGTAACTCCCTCATAGCCACACCCAGGAACGATGTTTCAGCAGCTCGCTGGGCACCGCTTAGCCCAGTCAAGGTAGCCCTTAAAATTAACCATTACACTATGTTCTGTCTTGATCTGGGGCAATGAAAAACCATTTTTGGGCCCCAATTTTTTATCTACAATAGGGATTTGGGGCAGGGCATTACTATTTTTTTTTTTTTTTCTGCTATGTTTCTTTTTTGGATTATATAGCCATGCATTGCTAGAAAATGTCAGGCTTTTTGGTCTTCATGTGGTAATTTTTAATTTTTGACATTAATTGAACTTATCGAATGTAATATAAACTTTTCCCCATCTTGGTATTTTGCAGCATTAAGAATGAAGAAGAAAATAAAGGGAAAGCAAAAGACTATGAGAAGCTGTTTTAATCTGGATAAACTCAGTATCATAGCAAATGTCATTTTCATACGACCTTTCTTATTGAACAGAAAGCTAATAAAAAATTTACTAGATGTCACTGACATTTGATTTCATTTTAACTATGAATCATTGGTTTCTGGGTGCTGGGTTCTTTAGCACTTAGGTTTCACACTGTTTTTCTGATCATGAATTAATTGATTTCATATTATATCCTCAAATACATAAGACTCCATGGTCAAATATAGAATTTGTGTCCTCTGAACAGAACAACATTAGACTAAATTCCACAGCTCTACAAAATGGGTTGTTGCAAATTCATAGTTTTCAAACTCAGCTGAGCATTTGAACTACTTATCAGATATGATGACTGGGCAGAACATTTGAAATCCGGACTCTCCTAGAATATCTAGGAAGAAGGTCAAAGTTCAGTGTACGGTGTGAAGATGTGACAGCTGTCAAGTATTCTATGTTGAGTCAGGTTGCCAGAGATGAGATCTTTTTTTTTTTTTAATTAATTTATTTTTTATTTCAGGATAATTGCTTTACAGAATTTTGCTGTCTTTTGTTAAACCTCAACATAAATCAGCCATAGGTATATATATATTCCTTCCCTTTTGAAACTTCCTCCCATCTCCCACCCTATTCCACCCATCTAGGTTGATACAGAGCCCCTGTTTGAGTTTCCTGAGCCATACGGCAAATTCCCGTTGGCTATTTATTTGACATATGGTAATGTAAGTTTCCTTGTAACTCTTTCCATACATCTCACCCTCTTCTGTCCATAAGTCTATTCTCTATGTCTGTTTCTCCACTGTTGCCCTGCAAATAAATTCTTCAGTACCACTTTTCTAGATTCCATATATGTGTGTTAGAATATCATATTTATCTTTCTCTTTCTGACTCACTTCACTCTGTATAATAGGTTCTTGGTCCATCCACCTCATTAGAACTGACTCAAATGCATTCCTTTTTATGTCTGAGTAATATTCCATTGTGTATATGTACCACAACTTCTTTATCCATTCATCTGTCAATGGATATCTAGGTTGCTTCCATGTTCTAGCTATTGTAAATAGTGCTGCAGTGAACAATGGGATAAACGTGATTTTTTTCAATTTTGGTTTCCTTGGGGTATATGCCAAGGAGTGGGATGCTGGGTCATATGATGGTTTTATTCTTAGATTTTTAAGCAATCTCCATACCGTCTCCTATAGCGGCTGTATCAAATTACATTCCCACCAATAGTGCAAGAGTGTTTCCTTTTCTCCACACCCTCTCCAGCATTTATTGTTTGTAGAATTTTTGATGAGGGCCATTCTGACTGGTGTGAGGTGATATCTCATTGTGGTTTTGATTTGCATTTCTCTAATAATGAGCGATGTTGAGCATTTTTTCGTGTGTTTGTTAGCCATCTGTATATTTTCTTTGGAGAAATGTCTGTTTAGGTCTTTTTCTTATGTTTTGATTGGGTTGTTTTTCTGGTGTTGAGTTGTATGAGCCACTTCTATATTTTGGAAATAGATCCTCTGTCAGTTGTTCATTTGCTATTATATTCTCCCATTCTGAGGGGTGTCTTTTCACCTTGCTTATAGTTTCCTTTGCTGTGCAAAAACTTTTAAGTTTAATTAGGTCCCACTTGCTTACTTTTGTTTTTATTTCCATTCCTCTAGGAGATGGGTCATGGTGGATGTTGCTTTGATTTATGTCATTGAGTGTTCTGCCTATGTTTTCCTCTAAGAGTTTTATAGTTTCTGTTTTTACATTTAGGTCTTTAATCAGTTTTGAGTTTATCTTTGTGTATGGAATTAGGAAGTCTTCTAATTTCATTTTTTTACATGTAGCTGTCCAGTTTTCCCAGCACCATTTACTGAAGAGGCTGTCTTTGCCCCATTGTATATTCTTGCCTCTTTTGTCAAAAATAAGGTACCCATAGGTGCATGGGTACCATGGGTTTATTTCTGGACTTTCTATCTTGTTCCATTGGTCTATATTTCTATTTTTGTGCCAGTACCATACTGTCTTGATGACTATAGCTGTGTAGTATAATCTGAAGTCAAGAAGATTGATTCCTCCAGCTCCATTCTTCTTTCTCAAGAAAGCTGTGGCTATTCAGGGTCTTTTTTGTTTCCATATGAATTGTGAAAATTTTTGTTCTAGTTCTGTGAAAAATGCCATTGGTACTTTGATAGAAATCGCATTGAATCTAGAGATTGCTTTTAGTAGTATGAAAGTGAAAGCAAAGTCGCTCAGTCGTGTCCGACTCTTTGCGACCCCCTGGACCAGGCTCTTCCGTCCATGGGATTCTCCAGGCAAGAATACTGAAGTGGGTTGCCATTTCCTTCTCCAGGGGATCTTCCTGACCCAGGGGTTGAACCCAGGTCTCCCACATTGCAGGCAGACGCTTTAACCTCTGAGCCACCAGGGAAGCCCTTTAGTAGTATAGTCATATTACAATATTGATTCTTCCTACCTGGGAACATCTGTTCCTGTCATCTTTGATTTCTTTCATTAGTGTCTTATAATTTTATGTATACAGTTACTTTGTTCCCTTAGGTAGGTTTATTCCTAGATAGTTAATTCTTTTTGTTGCAATGATGAATGGGATTGATTCCTTAATTTATCTTTCTGAGTTTTCATTGTTAGTATATAGAAGTGTAAGTGATTTCTGTGTATTGATTTTGTATCCTGAAACTTTGCTAAATTCTCTGATTAGCTTTAGTAATTTTCTGATACTATCTTTAGGGTTTTCTATATATAGTATCATGTCATTTGCAAACAGTGAGAGCTTTACTTCTTTTCCAATCTAGATTCCTTTTATTTCTTTTTCTTCTATGATTGCTGTAGCTAGGACTTCCAGAAATATGCTGAATAATAGTGGCAAAAGTGGACACCCTTATCTTGTTCCTGATCTTAGGGGGAATGCTATCAGTTTTTCACCATTGAGAATAATGTTTGCTGTAGGCTTATCATATATGGTCTTTACTATGTTGAGGTAGATTCCTTCTATGCCCATTTTTTAAGCGTTTTAATCATAAATGAGTGCTGAATTTTGTCAAAGGCTTTTTCTGCACCTATTGAGATTATCATATGGTTTTTATCTTTCAGTTTGTTAATACGATGTATCACATTGATTGATTTCCATATATTGAAGAATCCTTGCATTCCTGGAATAAGCCCAGCTTGATCATGGTGTATGAATTCTTTGATGTGTTGCTGAATTCTGTTTGCTAAAATTTTGTTGAGGATTTTTGCATCTATGTTCATCAGTGATATTGGCCTGCAGTTTTCTATTTTGTGTGTTGTCTTTGTCAGGTTTTAGTATCAGGGTGGCCTGATAGAATGAATTTGGAAGTATTCCTTCCTCTGCAATTTTTGAGTTTCAGAAGGATAGGCATTAACTCTTCTCTAAATGTTTGGTAGAATTCTCCCGTGAAGCTGTCTGGTCCTGGGCTTTTGTTTTGGGGGAGATATTTTATCACAGCTTCAATTTCAGTGCTTATAATTGGGTTGTTCATAATTTCTATTTGTTCCTGGTTCAGTCTTGGAAGATTGAACTTTTCTAAGAATCTGTCCATTTCTTCCAGGTTACCTGTTTTATTGCCATATAGTTGTTCATAATAGTCTCTTATAATCCTTTGTATTTCTGCATTGTCTGTTGTAACCCTTCCTTTTTCACTTCTAATTTTGTTGATTTGATTCTTCTCTCTTTTTTTCTTGATGGGTCTGGCTAAAGGCTTGTCAATTTTGTTTATATTCTCAAAAAACCAGCTTTTAGTTTTATTAATCTTTACTATTGTTTTTTCATTTCTTCTTCATTTCTGCTGGGATCTTTATGATTTCTTTCCTTCTATTAATTTTGGAGGGTTTTTTTTGTTCTTTTTCCAGTTGTTTTAGGTGTAATGTTAGGTTGTCTGATGTTTTTCTTGTTTCCTGAGATAGGATTGTATTGCTATAAACTTCCCTGTTCAAATTGCTTTTGCTGCATCCCATAGGTTTTGAGTTGTCATGTCTTCATTGTCATTTGTTTCTAGAAATTTTTTAATTTCCCTTTTTATTTCTTCAGTAACCTGTTCGTTATTTAGAAATGTGTTGTTTAGTCTCCATGTGTTTATGTTTCTGACACTTTTTTTTCTTGTAATTGTTTCATAGCATTGTGGTTAGAGAAGATGCTTGATATGATTTCAATTTCTTAAATTTGCTGAAGTTTGATTTTTGACCCAAAATGAGGTCTATCCTGGAGAATGTTCCATCTGCACTTGAGAAGTAGCTGTATTCTTCTGCATTTGGATGGAATGTCCTGAAGATAGCAATGAGACTCATCTCTTCTAATGTATCATTTAAGACTTGTGTTTCCTTATTAATTTTCTGTTTTGATGATCTGTCCATTGGTGTCAGTGGGGTGTTAAAATGTCCTGCTATTATGGTGTTACTGTCAATTTCTCCTTTTATATCTGTTAATGTTTTTCTTATGTATTGAGATGCTCCTCTGTTGGGTGCATAGATATTTACAATTGTTATGGCTTCCTCTTGGATTGATTGCTTGATCATTATGTAGTGGCCTTCCTTATCTCTTGTAATCTTTATTTGAAGGTCTATTTTGTCTGATATGAGGATTGCTACTCCAGCTTTCTTTCACTTCCCATTTGCATGGAATATATTTTTCCATCCTCTCACTTTCAGTCTATATATGTCTTGAGGTATGAAGTAGGTTTCTTGTAGACAAAATATATATGGGTTCTTGTTTTTGTATCCATTCAGTCAGTCTGTGTCTTTTGGTTGGAGCATTTAATCCATTTACATTTAAAGTAATTATTGAGATATATATGTATGTATGCATATATATATATATATATATATATATATATATATATTCCTATTGCCATTTTCTAGTTGTTTGGGGCTGATTTTGTAGATCTTTCTTCTTCTTTTGTATTTCTTGACTGTGTAAGTCCCTTTAATATTTGTTATAAAGCTGGTTTGATGGTACTGACTTCTTTTAACTTTTACGTGTCTGAAAAGCTTTTTGTTTCTCCATCAGTTTTGAATGAGGTCCTTGCTGAGTAGAGTAATCTTGGTTGTAGACTTTTCCCTTTCAGTGCTTTAAATATATCTTGCCATTCCCTTCTGGCCTGCGGAGTTTCTGCTGAAAGGTAGCTGTTAAGCATATGGAGTTTCCCTTGTATGTTACTTGTTGCTTCTCCTTTGCTGCCTTTAATATTCTTTCATTGTGTTTAGGCTTTGTTAGTTTGATTAGTATTTGTCTTGGCATGTTTCTCCTTGGGTGCCTCTTGTACTTGATTGACTATTTCCTTTTCCATGTTGGGGAAATTTTCAACTATAATGTCTTCAAAAAATTTCTCATACCTTTAATTTTTCTATTCTTTTTCTGGCACACCTATATTTCGAATATTGGTGTGCTTGATATGGTCCCAGAGGTCTCAGACTATCCTCAACTCTTCATTGTTTTTCCTTTTTCTGTTCTTCAGAAGTTATTTCCACCATTTTATCTTCCAGCTCACTGATTTGTTCTGCTTCAGATATTCTACTATTGATTGCTTCTAGAGTGTTTTTAATTTCAGTAATTGTGTTGTTTGTATGTTTATTCTTTAATTCTTCTAGGTGTTTGTTAATTGATTCTTGCATTTTCTCCATCTTGTTTTCAAGGTTTTTGATCATCTTTACTATCATTATTCTGAATCATTTTTTAGGTAATTTGCCTATTTCCTCTTCATTTATTTGGATTTCTGTGTTTCTTCTGTGTTCCTTCATTTGTGCAGTACTTCTCTGCCTTTTCATTTTTTTTTTTTTTTTTTAAGTTATTGTGTTTGAGGCCTCCTTTTCCCAGGCTTCAAGTAAAGTTGAATTCTTTCCTTGAAGAAGGTTGAATTCTTTCTAGCTTTTTGTTTCTGGCCTTCTAAGCTTGGTCCAGTGGTTTGTGTGAGCATAGCTGGATGGCATCACTGACTTGATAGACGTGAGTCTGAGTGAACTCTGGGAGTTGGTGATGGACAGGGAGGCCTGGCGTGCTGTGATTCATGGGGTCGCAAAGAGTCAGACACGACTGAGCGACTGAACTGAACTGAACTGAACTGAGTATAGGGTGAGGAGAAGGCAATGGCACCCTACTCCAGTACTCTTGCCTGGAAAATCCCATGGATGGAGGAGCCTGGAAGGCTGCAGTCTATGGGGTCGCTCAGGGTCGGACACAACTGAGCTACTTCACTTTCACTTTTCACTTCCATGCATTGGAGAAGGAAATGGCAACCCACTCCAGTGTTCTTGCCTGGAGAATCCTAGGGATGGAGGAGCCTTGTAGGCTGCGGCCTGTGGGATTGCACAGAGTCAGACATGACTGAAGTGACTTAGCAGCAGCAGCAGCAGCAGTATAGGGTGAGATTTGTGCTGAGCTCTGTTTGTTTGTTTCTCCTCTGATGGGCAAGGCTGAGTGAGGTGGTACTCCTGTGTGCTGATGACTGGGTTTGTATTTTTGTTTTGTTTGTTGTTTAGATGAAGTGTCCTGCACAGCATGCTACTTGTGGTTGGGTGATGCCTGGTCCTGTATTCAAGTGGTTTCCTTAGTGTGAGTTCTCACTCTTTGATACTCCCTAGGGTTAGTTCTCTGGTAGTCTAGGGTCTTGGAGTCAGTGGTCCCACTCTAAAGGCTCAGGGCTTGATCTCTGGTCAGGAACCAAGATTCCACAAGTGGTTTGTTATGGCATTAAGTGAGATTAAAACAAATATCCAAGAATGAGAAACCAAAGAGGAACCCCAGACAAATGACAGTTACAAAATCAGGCAAATAATAATGAAAATAATGTAATATACACTATACATATACACCCATGAGCAAAGTGAAAACAGTCCAACAAAAATAAAGTACAGTAGATTGATCGGGTGAACAAAGAAAGTCAAGAATTATATTTACCAGTTAAGAACAAAACTAACTTAAGCACAAACTGGAAAACAAAACTAAAGCAAGATGCCAAGTGGGGACTAAAGCAATGAAAGCAAAACTAACAAATATGTTAAGTGGAAAGGAAAGAAAGAAAAGAAAGAATAGATATGCAAAGTTAAATAGAAGTAGATGAAGAAGATTTATATACATTAAAGATTAACTGCAAGGGGAAAAGAACAGTAAGAAAGGCAAACAAAGGAATAAATGTAGACAAAATATAATAGGTTTAAAGAATTAAAATTTAAAAAATGGAAGAAGAAAAAAGCAAAAAAAAAAAAAAAGGAAAACTCCACAGAACTGCAAAAGCTCAATGTAGAGGCAGAGGTTTATAACAACAATAGAAAGTGTGGCTGAATATACACATATACATATACATCCATAGGCAAATTCAAAACAAAAACAAAAATAAAGTACAATAGATTGACCCAGTGAACAAAGGAAACCAAAAATTATATCTACCAGAATAAAGCTAATTAAAGCACAAACTGGAAAACAAAACTAAAGTAAGATGTCAATTGGAGAATAAAGCAATGAAAATAAAGCTAACAAATATGTTGAGAGGAAAGGGGAGAAAGGAAAAAAGAAAGAATAGATATGCAAAGTTAAACAGAGGTAGATAAAGAAGATTTATGTACATTAAAGATTAACTGCAAGGGGAAAAGAACAGTAGGAAAAGCAAACAAAAGAATAAATGTAGAAAAAATAATAATAGGTTTAAAAAATTAAAATTAAAAAAAGACAAAAGAAACAAATGAGGAAAACTCCACAGAACTGCAAAAGCCCAGTGTAGAGGCAGAGGTTTATGACAACAATAAAAAATGTGACTGAGAAAAAAAAAGTTCAAAAACTTAATTGGACTTCTTAGTGCCAATAAAATTGACAACTGCAATAGAGGAAGGGGGGGGAAAAAAGAAAAAAATTTGAAAGAATCTACAGAATAAGTAAGAAAACAAAAATAATAAATGCTTTTCTTGAGTAACTGCTGTCAGAGTCCTTTCCCTAGCTGGGAGTCACAGACCACCTCACCTCCCTAGGATGCCCTTCAACACTCTGCTGATCTCTGGACCTGCTGTGGGGGCAGCTGAGATTCCAATCTGGTCCTACTCCTGTGTGCTCTTGCCTCCAATGTCCACAGCTATCAAAGCTAGTGTGTTTTCTTTTGTGGGAGCTCTCAAATGCCTGTTATATATTCCATAGACACGGAGTTGGCTTAGTTGATTGTGTGGATTTAATCTGCAGCTGTACAGCTGGTGAGAAGGTTTTGGGTCTTATTCTTTAGTCACACTGTCCCTGGGTTTCAATTATGGTTTTATTTCCACCTCTACATGTGAATCGTCCACTGGAGTTCAGCTCCTGAGGCTGCCCTGGAGGGCTTGGTTTGACCCTGAGAGGGCCAGGTATGGAGGTGGTGCAGCTCCTTGGGTCACAGGGGTTCTGGCAGCACCAGTGGACTCAGGGGGCTTGGCGGCTAGGGCAGCAGAAAATATAGTTCTCTGGAAGGGTTATGGCAACCAGTATTGGCCAATATGCTCCAGTATTCTTGCCTGGAGAACCCCATCTCTGACAGAGAAGCCTGGCAGGCCACAGTCTACAGGGTCACAAAGAGCTGGACATGACTGAAGTGACCCTGTGCATATAGATGCAAGACTTTATTTGCCTGTTGCAGCTCTGCCCCAGGGAGAGTTGAGCATGAAAGTTGCGCAGCTGCTTGGCTTGCAGGTATCTTGGTGGCGTCAAGTGTGCAGGCACATGGACTGCCTCCACTGTAGGAGTTACGGCCCTATCAGAGTCTTTTTTCCAGCCTCTTGTAGCTGGTGATCAGAAGGCCTCTTTGGCCAGTCTTTCTCTGTAGCTCAGCCTCTTCAGGCATTTAGAGGGCTCCCTTGTCTGGGGTCCTTCTTTGTTTTTCCACGTGTCAGGCACATAGAGGAGTGCCCCCCGGCTGGGGTCCTTCTCTGTAGTTCAGTGTACCAGGCATTTGATGGGCCAGCCTCTCTATTGTTCAGCTGCCAATGCTGGCATGTGGGGAGAGAGGCTATGGTGATGGCTCCACCCCCTATGTGTGACTCAGCAGTATCACCTTGCTTCCATGGCTGCCTGGCTTTCCTCCACCAGCATTTCCCACTAGGATCTCCTCCCTCACATCCCCTCGATCAGTCTCTCTGCAGTTAGCAGCAGCCCTTGCCCTGTGATTGCGCTACAATCCCTAAACTCCAGCTCCCAGCTGCTGCCCTTTCCAGGAGACCAGCATTTCTTCTGTGGCATGTATGATTGTGGCAAGGACTGTCTGATTCTCATTCCATTTAGGCTGCCACAGATCAGCTGTTTCACTCTCAGCCTTAAATGTTTCTTTTCTGACTCAGACAATTGCCCCGCTGTGGGTTTTTACCCCTGCTTCGGTTTCTTCACCCGCTGAGGACAGGTCTGGTCCTACTAACACTCCTGTTTTTCCCCCTAGTTCCTTCATCCTACCAAGTTTTGCATGGTTCTATATATTCTTTTCCAGTGGTCAGATAGTCCTGTCTTCTCTCAGCTGGTGTTCTGCATGCACTTCTGTGTCTGAAGGTGTATTCCTGATGTATCTGTGGAGAGAGATGTACTCCACATCCACCTACTCCTCTGCCATCTTGTTCTCTCAGAGATGAGATCTTTTCAGAGAGAAGATGATGAGACAATGAGACACACTGAAAGTGAACTGTTTGTTGGACACTTATAGATGACCGATTGAGAGTTAAATGTGCAAATGTGAAACTCAGAGTAAGGGTCCTGGCAGCCCTCATAGAAGGAACTTGCCTGCTGCCTCTGGAGGAAGATAATGATCACAATTCAACAGATACACTGAACAGGACTTATCTGTGGGGATAAAATTAGAATCAAAATCGAGTGCAATTGCTTCCTGTCTAGTACAGCCTACCATAGAGCCTGTCTTCTGCATTCTCTCTTTTATTGTGGATCCCGAATGGAAAGGGAGCTTGGGGAGGGAGGTCAGGTCTTTTCATCTCCCCTCAGCTTGGCAGGGGCAGGGTTATAACATTCTAGAATTGAACAGTAGCTTCTTTACTGTTAAGAAATTTCTGAGTTTCTGGTTGCTCTTGTTAAGACTGGATTTAAGTGCTCTGAAAACAATAGCAACAAAGTTTTGGTTTGAAATAGAAGTAAATTTGGTTTGAAATAGAAGTAAATAGCACTCACCAAAATTAGAGTGCTATTTTTTTTTAATCTGTAATAATAATTTATTTATTTATTTTTTTTACTTTACAATACTGTATTGGTTTTGCCATACATCAACATAAATCCACCATGGGTGTACATAAGTTCCCACTCCTGAACCCCCCATCCCACCTCCCTCCCCATGCTATTTTATATAGATTTTGTTAAGCAGAGAAAGCTATGGCACAGACAGTAGTAATGACTGACATTTGTTGAACGTTACCAGGTCTGAGTGCTATTCTGTGTTCACCATATATTAACTCACTTAATCCTCACTAAAATTTTGGGGTATAGGTAAAATCATTTTACAGAAGATGAAACAGACCCCAAAATCTAAATATTTTACCCAGAGTTAAACAGCTAGTAGGTGATCAAGAAAGATTTGAATTTAGTCTGTCTGGGTCTACAGATTATGCTCTTATTAAGTATTTAATATTTACTGTATTAATAAAAAACAAAGAACTTTGACTTCAACATAGCAGATTAAATCTATGTATTAGCACAACGCATATAATAAATAGAGTGATAAACTACCACAGAAAAGGCTAATAGAATAAAGAAATAATTAGTGTGTTTTCCTCATTTAACCTAGGTTTTTACTGCACACTCTCTGTGAATAAAACTTGCAGTGCTAGTAGGGGATTCCCATCAGCATCTTTTGTTTTATTCTGTTTCAGCTCTTTCCTCACCAGAACTCTTGTGTCCTGTGGCCCACCATTCACAAACACACACACACACACACACACACACACACACACACACACCTGTTGAAAATGACCTAGTGCAGAAAGGTCTTATTTATATACTAAGGATAGTTGTCATTAAGAAAGCTGGATTCTTATGAGAAATCTACCTTTAGGAAGAGGTTCAGTTCAGTTCAGTCACTCAGTCATGTCCAACTCTTTGTGACTCCATGGATTGCACCATGCCAGGCTTCCCTGTCTATCACCAACTCCTGGAGCTTACTCAAACTCATGTCCATAAAGTTGGTTATGCCATCCAACCATCCCATCCTCTGTTGTCCCCTTCTCCTCCTGCCTTCAATCTTTCCCAGAACCAGGGTCTTTTCCAATGAGTCAGTTTTTCACATCAGGTGGCCAAAGTATTGGAGCTTCAGATTCAACATCAGTCCTTCCAATGAATATTCAGGACTGATTTTCTTTGGGATTGACTGGTTTTATCTCCTTGCAGTCCAAGGGACTCTCAAGAGTCTTCTCCAACAACACAGTTCAAAAACATTAATTCTTTGGTGCTCAACTTTCTTTATAGTCCAGCTCTCACATCCATACGTGACTACTGGAAAAACCATAGCCTTGACTAGACAGACCTTTGTTGCCAAAGTACTGTCTCTGCTTTTTAATATGCTGTCTAGGATGGTCATAACTTTCCTTCCAAGGAGTAAGCGTCTTTTAATTTCATGGCTACAATCACCATCTACAGTGATCTTGGAGCCCCCCAAAATAAAGTCTCTCCCTGTTTCCACCGTCTCTCTATCTATTTGACATGAAGTGATGGGACCAGATGCCATGATCTTAGTTTTCTGAATGTTGAGTTTTAAGCTAACTTTTTCACTCTCCTCTTTCACTTTCATCAAGAGGCTCTTTAGTTCTTCTTCCCTTTCTGCCATAAGGGTGGTGTCATCTGCATATCTGAGGTTATTGATATTTCTCCTGGCAATCTTGATTCCAGTTTGTGCTTCATACAGTCCAGCATTTCACATGATGTACTCTGCATATAAGTTAAAGAAGCGGGGTGACAATATACAGCCTTGATGTACTCCTTTCCTGATTTGGAGCCAGTCTTGTTCCAGGTCCAGTTTTAACTGTTGCTTCTTGACCTGCATACAGATTTCTCAGGAGGCAGGTAAGGTGGTCTGGTATCCCCATCTTTTTTAGAATTTTCCATAGTTGTGGTCCACACAGTCAAATGCTTTGGTGCAGTCAATAAAGCAGAAATAGATGTTTTCTGAAACTCTCTTGCTTTTTCCATGATCCAGCGGATGTTGGCAATTTGATCTCTGGTTCCTCTGCCTTTTCTAAATCCAGCTTGAACATCTGGAAGTTCACGGTTCATGTATTGCTGAAGCCTGGCTTGGAGAATTTTGAGCATTACTATATTAGCATGTGAGATGAGAGCAATTGTGAGGTAGTTTGAGCCTTCTTTGGCATTGCCTTTCTTTGGGATTCAGACAGTAAAAGTGTCTGCCTACAATGCAAGAGACCTGGGTTCTATCTCTGGGTCTGGAAGATTCCTTGGAGAAGGAAATGGCAACCCATTCCAGTACTCTTGCCTGGAAAATCCCATGGATGGGGAAGACTGGTAGGTTACAGTTCATGGGGTTGCAAAGAGTTGAATATAGCTGAGCGACTTCACTTTCTTTCTTTGGGATTGGAATGAAAACTGACCTTTTCCAGTCCTATGGCCACTGCTGAGTTTTCCAAATTTTCTGGCATACTGAGGGCAGAACTTTCATGGCATCATCTTTTAGGATTTGAAATAGCTCAACTGGAATTCCATACCTCCACTAACTTTGTTCTTAGTGATGCTTCCTAAAGCCCACTTGATTTCTCATTCCAGTATGTCTGGCTCTAGGTGAGTGATCACACCATTGTGGTTATCTGGGGTCATGAAGGATTCTTATGAGAAATCTACTTTTAGCAAGATGTAGTTGAATAAAGAATTATTGTGAGGCAGTTTTTGCATAGTCAGGAAAAGTGCTTTGAAAAATAAGATTAAAATATACATTATATATAAATTCAGTATGATCACATTTATCAAAAAGCACCAGCTGTTTTAAATAAAAATAATAATAACTAACAATGGCAACCCACTCCAGTACTCTTGCCTGGAAAATCCCATGGATGGAGGAGCCTGGTAGGCTGCAGTCCATGGGGTCGCACAGAGTCAGACACGACTGAAGCGACTTAGCAGCAGCAGCAGCAACATTTATTAAGCACTTACCATGAGTCTTTTCTTGCTTTGGGTTCTTTTAGTGGCTTAACTTAGTCCTTTTGATGGTCCCATCAGTTAGGCTCATATTTTCCCACTTTATGGATGAGGAAATAAAAAAGTTCAAGAACTTGCCCAAGAACACAGTTAAAAATTTAAAGAGAATATTATTTAGGTGATCATTCAAATCATATTTCTCTTCTATTATTTTATTTCATCATGATTTTTGATTATTAGAAATGCAATTTATTGCTGATAGGTATAATTTGTGGTTATAATTTTATTTTTGCTTCTCTTCAGTGCCCTTTTTATGATCAGAGCAAAATTCTTGAGACAGTAAGCATACCAGTTCTTTTCTAATGACACCTTAACATGCATTATTGTTGCATTTTATGCAAATAATTTTGATTGAATGATTTTCCTATGCAAGTTTCACTAATTGCATTTACTTGCCAGATATACTTCAACATTTTCAGTTCATGTTGGCATTAAAAGTCCGCTGAAAACACAATTCAATACTCAACTCAAAATACAAAATACAAATTAAGCTAGATTTCATTATGTATAAGGAGCCTGAAAACCCAAATTACAAGGAAAACTAAGGAATAGAAATCTAGAGCCAGGTTTCAGACAGCTAAAGTTTTAGATAATAATTCCTTTACAAGGTCATTGTATAGTTCTTAGCAAAAAGCATTTTTCATGTTTAGAAAGTGTACCTATACCTTCACATGTGTGTATTTTGTATTGTTGAATTTTTATTAGCTTTAAAAAGAAGATTATTTTATTCTTTTATGGTTGCCTTAATATCTCTCTTGATGTTTTTCTGTTATCATATTGTTACTATGGCTGCCTATTTGGAAAAAGACTATTGAAAGTGACTTGTGAAGGTACCTTCAGTGCATAGTAAGTCCTATGGTAATATCTATGGTAATTGGTTCTTACATATCTATAGGTGATTGGTTCTTTGGAAATAAAACATAATGATTGGAAATTAATCTAAGTTCATACAAATATTAATGTATGAATTTTGAACATTTTTGATTGGATTAAGAGTAATTAACATGAGATACACCCTCTTTTACAAAATATTGGAGTATAGTTGATTTACAATGTTTTGTTAGTTGCAGGTATACAGCAAAGTGAATCAGTTACACACACACATATATTTTCACTCTTTTTTAGATTCTTTTCTCATATAGGCCATTGCAGAGCATTGAGTAGAGTTCCCTGTTTTAGTTATCTATTTTATATATAGTAGTATGTATATGTTAATCTAAATCTTCCAATTTATCTCTCTCCTTGACCACCTTTCCCTGGTAACTGTAAGTTTATTTTTCACATCTGTAACACGACTTCTGTTTTCTGGATAAGTTCATTTATACTCCTTTTTTTTTTTTTAATGGATTCCATATAGAAGTGACATATTTGTCTTTGTCTGATATCACTCAATATGACAATTGCTATCTAGGTTCATCCTGTTGCTTCCAGTGGCATTATTTCATTCTTTTTTGTGGCTGAGTAATATTCCATTGAATATATGTCCCATATCTTCTTTATCTATTCATCTTTCAGTGGACATTTAGGTTGTTTCCATGTCCTGAATATTGCAAATAGTGCTACAATGAACATGGGGTGCATGTATCTTTTCAAATTATGGTTTTCTCAGGATATATGACCAGGAGTGGAATTACAGGATCATATGATAGCTCTGTTGTTAGTTTTTTTGCATCTCCTGCATTAGCAAGAGGGTTCTTTACCACTAGTGCCACCTGGGAAGTCCCTGTTTTTAGTTTTTTTAAGGAACCTCCATACTCTTCTCCATAGTGGCTGCACCAATTTACTTTCCCACCAACAGTGTAGACAAGTTTCCCCTTTCCCCACACACTCTCCAGCATTTATTATTTGTATACTTTTTGATGATGGCCATTCTGAGTGGTGTGAGGTGATACTTCATTATAGTTTTGATTTGCATTTCTCTAATGTTAATGATGTTGAGCATTGAGCATTTTTCATGTGTTTGTTGACCATCTGTGTGTCTTCTATGGAGAACTGTCTATTTAGATCGCCTCACCATTTTTTGATTGGGTTGTTTGCTTTTTTGATATTGAGCTGCATGGACTATTTGAATATTTTGGGCACTAAGCCCTTGCCAGTTGCTTCATTTGCAAATATTTTCTCCCATTCTGAGGGCTGTCTCTTCGACTTGCTTATGGTTTCCTTTGTTGTGCAAAAGCATTTAAGTTTAATTAGGTCCCATTTGTTTATTTTATTTTATTTTTTTCATTATTCTAAGAAGTGGATTGAAAAAGATCTTATGTCAGAAAGTGTTCTGCCTATGTTTTCCTGTAAGAGTGTTACAGTTTAGGTCTTTAATCCATTTTGAGTTTATTTTTGTGTATGGTGTTAGAGAATGTTCAAATTTCATTCTTTTAGAGGTAGCTGTCTAGTTTTTCCCAGCACCACTTCTTGAAGAGACCATCTTTTCTCCCTTGTGTATTCTTGCTTCCTTTGTCATAGATTAGGTAACCATAGATATATGGGCTAATCTTTGAACTTTCTATCCTGTTTCATTGATCTATATTTCTGTTTTTGTTTCAGTAACATACTCTTTTGATGAGTGAAGCTTTTAGTATAGTCTGAAGGCAGTGAGCCTGATTCCCCCAGCTTCATTTTCCTATCTCAAGAAAAATGGGCAGAAGATCTAAATAGATATTTCTCCAAAGAAGATATACAGATGGCCATGAGGTACATGAAAAGATGCTCAGCATCACTAATCACTAGAGAAATGCAAATCTAAACTACAATGAAGTATCACCTTATACTGGTCAGAATGGCCAACATAAAAAAAAATCTGCAAAGAACAAATGCTAGAGAGGATGTAAAGAAAAGGGAACTCTCCTACACTGTTGATGGGGAAGTAAATTGGTGCAGCCACCATGGAGAATGGTATGGAGGCTCCTTAAAATACTAAAAATAGCGCTACAATATGACCCAGCAATCCCACTCTTGGGCATATATCCAGAGAAAAATCATAATTGGAAAAGATACGGATTCTCCCAGTGTTCATTGCAGCACTATTTGTAATAGCCAGGACATGGAAGCAACCTAAATGCCCCTGAAAGATGAATGGATAAAGAAGATGTGGTATATATATACAATGAAATATCACTCAGCCAGAAAAAGAATAAAATAATTACATTTGAAGCAACATGAATAGACCTAGAAATTGTCATACTGAATGAAGTAAAGCAGATCAACAAATATTATATGATATGTGGAATCTAAAAAAATGGCATAAATGAACCTATTTACAAAACAGAAATGGAGTCACAGCTATGAAAAGCAAACATGGTTAACAGGGGGGAAAGGAGAGTGAAGGATAAGTTGGGAGATTAGGATTGACACATACACAATATTATACGTAAAACTGATAACTAATAAGAACGTATTGTATGATAAGGGGAACTCTATTCAATACTCTATACTGAATGATCTATATGGAAATAGAACCTAGAAAAGAATGGATAGATATATAGCTGATTCACTTTAATGCAAAGACTAATACAACATTGTAAATCCATTATACTTCAATAAATTAAAAATTAATTTTAAAAACCTGGAAAAAGATAAAATCTTCTAATTGCAAGGAGGAACAAAAAGAAAATTCTTTGAAAAAATCGTAAGTGGTATCAAAATATTTATTCTTTTGAGTAGGTTTGGCTCTAGAACTAGCCTTCAGTCATTATCAAAGACAGAAATGTTTCTTACTCAGGAAATCAGACAGGTCAGCTCATGTAGGTATGTGCATGGGTGTGTCTTCTTAAAGAGCTCTGAAGTTGCTATGAAAAATGAAAGCATTTTTGGAATTAGTGTCTAGCTCCTAAGATAATTCTTTTGAAGAAATATTCATTTGGTTGTACAGTTTACAAATATGGTAGTTGAGTCCATTTCATTTCCTTTAAAAAGTACTTTACAGTGTAGCTTTTTGGTCTGCTCTATTTTACAGTCTGATTACACGTCCCCATGCCTCGAAGACTTTCCTACTTGTGGCCTCCATTCTGTCCCAGGTACATAAGAATGGTCAGCATCAGAAACTGTGAAAGCTGTATGCAGAAACTGCTTCAAAATTCCATTGGTTATTTTAACCTTCTCTTCATCTTTTGTCTTTCAGAGTCAATCTGACCCAGGATCCTGGATTTCAGAGTTAACCACCAATGATCATAACTGTGTATGTTTATGGTTTTTTCTTTGCTCCCAAATGTTGACTTATTCATGGGATTACACATTATTTTAGTTCCTAGTGGGATTACATGTTTATTTAGTTTATTTTAATTCCTAAAATCTCACAACTTCCAATGCACGCCTCTGGATCTGAAGTTCTTTGACTTCTCTGTGAATAAAAGTCCTGCTGTGTTCCTAGCCTTCATGAAGTCCAGAGCCCTGTTCCCACACCAAGATGAATGCAGATCATTAATTCAAAATCTTAATGGCATTTATTCCTAGAAATATGACTGAAGATCTTGTTTCAACTTTCCGTGTCTCTCTCTCTGTTTCATGATGATTTGAAGAGAAAAGTATGTGTCTTACACCATCTGCACTGTCTTCTCCTCACTGCTAGTTGCTTAGGCCCCAAAATCTGTAGCTTCCTTTAGAAACAAAATAAAACCCAAATTTCTTAGCAAACTCTACAAACCCTATGTGAGAGTCTCTCTTTTCTCTTCAACCTGTCTCCCTCCATCCTTCCCCTTATTCACCATCTGCCAGCCACTCTGACCTCTTCTGCTGCAGGAACAGACTTACCTTGTTCTCAATTTTAGGATTCTACATTCACACGTCTTTTGGAAATACTTGATTTTTTGATTTCTGCATGGTTGCCTCTTCTCAACATCCAGACCCCAACTCTTGCCTTCTCTGCCCACTGTGGGTTCCTGCCTCTCATTGCTGGTCTTCCTTTCTCACATGAATCAGAAGTAAGCCAGATAGCTGCTTTAACAATTTTTGGAGTTCTTGTGGCCTCTTCCACAGAATTCTGAAAATGACAACCTAGCTTGTTTTCTTCCTATATTTGCACTTGCCTTGATTTTAAAATCTCTCTTGGCTTTGTACATTGAGCTTCTTAGCTGAAGTGTCTGGTTCATAGAATTTGGACAGTTTTCTTGAATTCTGAACTTCTTTGCTTATAAACACTGTGTGGGTTTGTTTACTTGGCTGGTGTGAGCAACCAGGCTGTGCCACGGCATCGAGTCATGCATCTTCCCTTCATCCTACTCTGGCCCTGGCATCTAGCCCCTCAGCTAGGAAGCTGGAAGGGTCAACGCCTTAGGTGTCATCAGCAGCTTTCAACCCAACACAAGAAATGTCTCTGTCACTTCCTGCTACAGGGCCATCCAGCTCCTCTGAGCATAATTCTGGGGACCTGAAAATCTCTGTTTCACCAGCCAAACTATCGCTTCGTGAAACTCTAAGACATCCTAGAGACTTTATCCTTATGTTTGTCTCTAACTGTTTCCTGGAAACCTCTACAGAATGATTCTAATTCTGCATCTTAGATCACATAGTATAAATTCCTGTCACATGCTGACCATCTGGCTATGTGGTTAAGTATGAACAGGATAAATTTATAACGAGGATAAGATCATAAGGGGATGAAGGCATGGAACTGAGAGGTAAGGGATCAGCCTAGATAAGCAAGAAAAGAAGTTACAACAAGATCACAGTGTCATGGTTTGGCAATCAAGGGGCCATGTCTCCCTCCTCATGATCTGCTGATGCTGTTAATTTTCCCCTGAGAATTCAGGAATTAAACAAGGGTGCTACCTCTGAAAGGAAAGAGGCTCCCAAGAAGCACTGAAGGGAGAAATGAGGAACAAAAGCCTTAAATCTTTCTAAAGGTGATTTGTGACATCCTCAACACCTGCTCTCTCGTGTAGAAAATCAATTACACTCTATTTTTTTTTCAATTACACTTTAATGTTTCTATTTCCTGCAGATTGGAGCCAAACCACTTTGAGCCTCAATTGTCTCTGATCCCTGTCCCCAAAGAAATTTCTCAAGAAATTTCCTAGCTGAGTTCTTATAACACAGCTTTTTTTTTTTTTTTCTTCTTTCTTTTTTCTTTTAGGTCTCACTGTGCAGTGTGTGGGATCTTAGTTCTTCAAACATGGATCAAACCTGCTCCCCGTGCATGGGAGCTTGGAGTCTTAACTACTGGGCCACTAGGGAAGCCCCCAATGTAGCTTCTTAATATTTTTCCTTTGCAAGTCAGACATCTGTCTATCTTCCCTTATTCCACCACTGTGACATTCATTCATTGAGGCTAAAATGTCAAGCTTATACCTGTCTCTTCAGGTGTTGTGGCCCCGATGTTGGTGGTCTCTTTCCTTCCCTGATGGTGTCATTCCTCACATGCAGGACTATTTTAACCTCAGACAGAGGGGTCGCACAGAGTTGGACATGACTGAAGTGACTTAGCAGCAGCAGCAGAGGGGTCTTGGGACACAATTTTCATGAAACATGAATGCTAGCACACAGCCTGTGGTCACCCACTCAGCTTAGAGGGTTTACATGCATCAAAGAATCTTTTCTAGGCTTACTTTTCTCCTCCTCCATGGTTGGTTCCTTGACTTTATTTTCTTGCTAGTTAATCAGTCCTTTCACCCTGTTGCACGAGACTCAGTTTTCTTTTTTGGTCCCTTTAAGTCCCTGGAAGAACTAAGTTCTCTCAGAGGGGCTTGAAATCCAAGGGCAGCCCTTGAGGTCAAAGTGAAGTTTCTCTCCATGGTCACCTGAATAGTGCTGGAGGATAGAACCCTCTAGAGTGTGGCATTGGCAACTGTGCTATTAGTCTCTCTGCTTTAAGAACGAGATTCTAATCAGTCCGGTTTGTAAAATATTTCTAACTCAGTCCTTCCATCCTGAATATCTTCTGTCTTGTGTTTTATTTCCATTCTTCTTCCTTCTTTTCTGCATTGCAAAGCTGCTTGGCAGTGATTTTGCTTTATCATCTATGAGTTCCAATGTGCAGCCCAAGGAGCAAGTGAATGAATGTATTTCTCAAAGCTCTCAATTGCTTGTACATCAACATCTGCCCCTTCCTGCCTCAGCATCTTTTTCCAACCTCACTCTGGGGTCATTCAGCCTCCTTTTCTGGAAAGCACTTGCATTTTGTCAAGCTATAAGAATGCATATCAATAGCCAGTAGACTCTTTTTTTCTGATTTGATGTGATCCACTTAAACCAACACATCTCTACTTCATTATAATTCACGTGGATCCAGCCAGAAGAAATAGCCTCCCCTTCCTTCTTTTTCTCCTACACCACCTCACCTTTACCGTGCACACTGTTCCAAGGTCAAAAACACTGAAAGGCTAAGGAAAAATTCCATAAAAGTAATGTTTTTCTTCAAGAGTCTAAAGAAATGGAGTGATTTCCTAAGAAACTCACAAAAGATTAGCCGCAGGATGTCTCAATGAAACTCTTTATACTCTGGGAATTACACATCAGTGGTTGAATTTATGATACACCTAAGGTCTGCATCTCGTCACATGAGACATTTCACAAGAAGAGAAATTTTAAAAAATAAAATTGATGAAGCCAGAAGATTTCCCCCAGATGTCATCACATTATCCCATCTCTCAGTCCCCAGCTCCGGGTCCCCTTAGTTTGTATCCGCTCCATCTTCCCACTCTTCCCTTCTTTAGACACCAAGACAAAACTCAACATAGTTACTAAAGCAACTTTTATTTTGACAGCTTTAGTATTTCATCATTAAGCCTTCATTTAGATGGAAAATGTCCTCCCACGCCTTTGACTGAAGATGCCTTTCTCATTAAGCCCGAGTTTTTGCCTCTTCTTACATAGCACATGCATACACAACCCACCTGCTTTGGGTTATTGTCCATCTGTTCTTTGAGACAAACCCTGTTGCACGTAAAAACAGTTTTTTTTTTTCTTTTTATGGACACTATGTTTCTGTGCAAATGGAATTTGTAATCCAATTGGATCATCATTTTAGACACATAAAAAAAGAAGTTTCAAGAACTTCATGACAATTGATTTATGGAATATCCTTGTTATAAAAGGATAATAAGTTTATTTGTTTATAAGGAAATAGTTCTGATGGACAATAGACAGTTTTGATTTTTTGATATATAATCACTGGGACTGTAAGTTCAACAAAAAAGGGAGTTTCTTCCTTCATTGGAACTCTCAAGTGGAGCTGGAAGTCATGCAACCTGTAGGTTTTCAGAGCGACTGGGACTTTGGGAAGGTCTGGCGTTCTCCCAGCCTTGAGGATTCTAAAAGGAACACATGGACCCTCTTCCCAGCACATGCACATGCCTCCAGAATTCTCCATTCTGTGTCCACAGCTCTTGTGTCCTCTGAGGTCACAAATCATAGGTAAAGAACATTTGCTTTAGTCCAAGTCTTTATTTAAATTTTTTTAAATTAAAAAATTGGGGTATAATTGCTTTACAATGTTGTGTTAGTTTCTGCTGTACAACAGTGTGAATCAGACATATATTTACTATATCCCCTCTCTCTTGAGCCTCACTTCCACCCTTCTAGATCATCACAGCACTTCAAACTGAGCTTCCTGTGCTGTGCAGCAGCTTCTCACTAGCTGTCTATGACAAAGAAACTGAAGCTCATTGAAGCACACTGACTTATTTAGAATTCTAGTTATTTAAGCCTGTGTCCTGAACACAGTTGGAGCTTCCTACCCAGGTTAAGTGTCTTATTCAGGTTTAAAGCCTAGGAATCATGTTATTAACAGAACAACCATTTCCTTACTCTAATAGATTGTGTTTTCTTATTTAAAGAATATGTTTGGATATGACATCTGCTTATTTTTTTAATCAATGAATAAATTTATAACATTAAATTCAATCACCTTTGCAGTAAAGGATACTGTATCCCCAGGGGTTAATTGATCTTCTACAAGTCAGTTATCCATGGAGAAATATTCAGAATATTTTTCAAATGTTAGTTGCTCAGTCATGTCCGACTCATTGTGACCCCATGAACTGTAGCCCGCCAGGCTCCTCTGTCCATGGAATTCTCTAGGCAAGAATACCAGAGTGGATTGCTGTTTCCTTCTCCAGGGGATCTTCTGGGCCCAGGGATCAAACTCCGGTCACCCAGCATTGCAGGCAGATTCTTTACCATCTGAGCCACCAGGGAATAGTCTCTTTCATTACCTTGTCCTTTGTGTTTCGATGATCTTGGAACTTGAGCAGGTGTTCATTACTAAAATTATTATTTTCATTTGTAATTTAATCTTATTTTTTAAAATTTATTTTTTAACTGAAGTGCAGTTGCTTTACAGCATTGCGTTAGATTCAGGCGTACAGTACAGTGATTCAGTTATATCTATTCTTTTTCAGATTCTTTTCCCTTATAGGTTATTATAAAATACTGAGTATAGTATATTACTCAGTCATGAAAAAAAATAATGCCTTTTGCAGCAACACGCATGGACCTAGGGACTATCATACTAAGTGAAGTAAGTCAGACAGAGAAAGACAAATATCATATGATATCACTTATATGTGAAATCTAAAGAAATGTTACAAATGAACTTATTTACAAAATAGAAATAGACCCACAGATTTAGAGAACAAACTTACAGTTACCAAAATGGAGAGGATGGAGGACATAATTTTATTTTGTAATAAAGAATTTAAAAAGACCATAAGGCCTGCAGATTGATTTTGCCAAAGGCAGCATTGATTTTAATCACCTCTGAGACTGTAGGCTCTGCTTTCCACTATTGGATCACATCAAGTATTAGAGAAAAAGAGTGTTTGGAAAAGTACTCTAAGAAAAATGAGGTGAAAATTAGAATTTCACTGCCTTTCTCTCTTCCGTTATGTACATAGTCTAATTCCTGTCTCTCTAACATGAGGTTGCACAGTGATTTAGGGCCACTTTAATCATTTTAATGTTCTCGCTCAGTTGTAGGGGAAAATGAAATAGCCGAGTTTATGCTAAAAATAAACCTCACAGCTTTGCTGGATTGCACAACCTTGAGTGTAAACAACTGTCCCCCCTCTTGGAAACTAATCCTGCCTGGCTTTTGACTTTCCCAAGAGATTGCTCTAATAGATTTTTTAAGCTGCATGTTGAATAATTGTTTCCACAACCAGCACAGATTGGTTTTCTCAAAAGAAAAAATGAAAATGAAAGTTCTATCCAATTAAAAAAGAGCTATTAATACTCTGCTGGTCTGGAAAGGAAAAGCCTGAGCTTCAGAAGCCTCTGCCGTTTATCACAGAAACAAATTTTCACAGCAACTGAAAGAGTGGGGTGAAAAATTAGAAGTTTTATGAAGAACTAGAAAACAGACACTTCAGCTCTTTTTAGTTGGCATGGGGAGAATATTAACATCCCTGGCAGAGGGGAGCAGATGCCTTCATACTGGCCCCAGCAACTTTCCACCACAGGGAAGACGGCTCAGCACAGAGTGGCCTGAGTTCACCCTGGGCTCTTGGTTATTATACCACATACATACAGCTGGCCATGTCATAGGGTGTCTAGATTTAGAATATTCTTTATTTTACGATCTGATAAATGTTCCTTTCAATTAAATAATTTATTGCCTTGTCAACAAAATGCTTTGGAATTTCTGATTGTTAGAGAATCTAACCATTTGGCATTTCTTGTAACACTCTGCATGTTTAAAAAGTTTATTTATTTATTTTTGGCTGCATCAGGCCTTAGTTGCTGCATGCGGGATCTTTTGTTATGGCTTATGAATTGTTCGTTGAGACATGTGATCTTCTCTCTAGTTGCGGAGCAAGCACTCAGTAGTTGCAGAGAATGGCTTAGCTGCTCTGAGGCATGTGGGATCTTAGTTCTCTGACCAGGGATTAAACTTGCATACCCTGCGTTGGAAGCTGGACTCTTTAACCCCTGGACCACCAGGGAGGCCCCACCGTTTAGTATTATTAAGCCCAAGTCAAGGAAAATGCCTGTGTGCATTTATATTCAAGCTTTAAGGGTTGGGGTCCAGTCAAGTGGTTGTTAATGCTCCTATCAGTCATTGCAGTTCTAGTCCACCAGCCCATTTCTTTTTTTTAAATGTAAATTTATTTATTTTAATTGGAGGCTAATTACTTTACAATATTGTATTGGTTTTGCTACGTACACCCATTTCTTAACCCTCTGGTTCAAATGGACCCAGAGTCCAAGAAGGATAAACACACCAGTATCAGCGTAAAAATCAGGGCAAGTGAGGACTTGTGTCTCTCAAATGTGGTCCCCCAACCACCTGCATTAGACTTTTTTCTTGGTTTTTGTTTATTTTTAAAGCAAATTCCTGGACTTTATTCAGAATCCAAAGAATCAGAATATATGAAAACAGGTACCAAGAATATATAATTTTAACAAACACACTGTGGGAATCTCATAAAGGAAAGAAGGACTACCGCCCTCAGGTCAAAGGTACAAGCAATGAGAAAGCCCAGAAATGTAGACAGGCCTTTGTGTCCTGCCCTGAAATGGTAGAGGTTTCTGGATCACAAAATGGACCCTGCAGCTCCTGTGTCATGAGTTCATCATTAGTAGAAACTTTGAATGCGGCAGAAAGTGAAATAAAAATATTTTACCCATTTAGGTCTTCATGACTCATTTTATTTTAAATTCATTAAAAAGAATGGAGTGCCTTTCTGATAACTATATCCCTCAAGGAGCCTAAAATACATTTCAAATTTGAAGGTAGACCTACTTTTTATTCATATTTAGATATTATAAATGAAATCTTTATGATAAATACACTGTTAAAATGTAAATATTCATTAAGCATGCCTGATAAGTAACTTCATTCATATCCAACTCTTTGCAACCCTATGAACTCTAGCCCACCAAGTTCCTCTGTTATTGGAATTCTCCAGACAAGAATACTGGAGTGAGTTGCTGTGCGCTCCTCCAGAGGATCTTCTTGATCCAGGGATTGAACCTGTGTCTCATATCTCCTGCATTGGCAGGTGGGTTCTTTACCACTAGTGCCACCTGGGAAGCCCAAATATTCACTGTATCAAGTTCAAAATCACATGAGTATTCATCAAGATACAGCATAGTCTGGACCATGAAACAACTCGCAGCACATTTCAAATATCTGAACTCTTAGGATTGTATTCTAAATGGACAGATGCCTTCTCTATACTGCCTAAATATATAAATATATATATAATTAATAATATATATAAAAATGTAACTATAAAATCATCATCAGATACTCAGAAAAGGTGGATAAGAAACAGGATATTTACAGTCTTGACTTATCTCCTCAAATTACTTGTTAGTTATGAAGGGAAACTACGGAATTTAAAGTGATGGATCATGGCAGATACTGCACTCATCAGTCACCAGAGTTAACATGTCCAAATAAAGGGCAAAACAACACAATGTTCCTTTTGTTGTGAGGTACAAAGGAGGACAGTAAAAAAAGAACTGGTCATACCATGAGCTGGTGAAGATGTAAAGCAGGTGGAATTCTTTGCTGTTGGTATGAAAGTACATGGTTACAATGACTGTTTTGGAAAATTGCAATGTGCTCTCAATTAAAGTTGAACATGGGAATACTGACACCCTAGCAGTTTCGCTTCTCAGTAAATATCTGCCAAAAGATAAGTACATAGTAGATATCTTAATAATGGCCCCAAACTGGAAATAACCCAAATAAACAAGTTGATAAATACATTTAAACAACATTAAATTATTATACCATGAAGCAGTTATACTATGTTATACCATGAGGAGCCTGGTGGGCTACAGTCCATGGGCTTGTGAAGAGTTGGACATGACTGAGTGACTAAGTACCCAGGTTTAAACTTCCCTGTAGCTAATTTAGTAAAGAATCTGCTTGCAATACAGGAGACCAGGATTCAATCCCTGGGCTGGGATGATCCACTGGAGAAGGGAATGGTAACCCACTTCAGTATTCTTACCTGAAGAATCCTGTGGACAGAGGAGCCTGGTGGGCTACAGTCCATGGGCTCTCAGAGTTGGACACAACTGAGTGACTAAATACACACACCCAAACTGTTATACCATGAAGCAGTTAATTACTGTTACATAAAACGGTATGAAAGCATCTCATTGACATAAATGGTAAGTGATAAAATACACAAAAAAACTATGTTTTATACAATTCCATTGTCATAAGGTCTAAAAGTTAGCAAAGCTAAGGTAGAATCTTAGAAATCAAACTGACATCTACTTTGGGGAGAGGGAAGTTTTTGGGGGGATGGGGAAAGAGGGAAGCCTCTGGGGTTCTGATAGTATTCCTATTTTTTATTCAAATGGTGATTACATGGATATGATCTTGTTGTAATAATTTACTGAGCTATTCACACAAGATGTGCACATGTCTCAGTTGTATGTTACTACATATAATAAGCAAATAAATAAGTAAATCCATGTTAAAAATTCTATCAAAAGACAAAAAGTCATAAATATAGGTATAAACACTGTTTGTGATATGCATAATTTAACATGGTAAAGATATCATTCTTTTCAAACCAGGTTATAAATTCAGTGTATTTCTTGGAAATATTTTGGAAGAATTTTTTGAAGAGTAGAACAAACTGGTTAAGAAATCATATGGATGAAAAAAGAGTCCACAAACAATAAAGATTATGAATAAGAGGAGGGAAGAGGGAAACTCACCCAAAGATGTATGAAGATATTTCATAATGCCATTGCAATAAAATAAAACAAAATAAAATAGTATGGTTTTGGCATGGGAACAAAAAGATGAAAGGAATGCAATATAGACACCAGAGTCTTGTTTGTTTAGGAAGTTTTATGGACTCAATCTCTACTGTTATCATTAACAATAAAATCATATTTAGTAGATAACTTTATGGGATTTCCTTATATGGAGAAATATAAATTCTCAGAACATATAAACAAAACTAATCTCCAGATAAATTAAAGTCCTAAATTTGGCAGCTAAAATTAAAGAATATTAGAAGACACTAAAGGACAATAAATTTATGACATTACAGTTGAGAAATGTTTCATGGAGAAAAAGAGGATACTCAATGAAAAATGAGTGAATCCACTACACAGACGGTTGAAAGCGGACGGATGCTTGGAGGGGTAACCAGTATGTGGGATAAGACACCCAAACATCAAGAATCTGAACCAAATGAGACAAACGTGGAAGTTTAAATAGTGAAATTCGGGAGGGGCAGAAGAAAACAGGTGTCCTTGCGCACATCTGGTGGGAATGTAACTTGGGTTCAGATGTTGTGGAGCTCAATCCCACTTTAGTTAGTGAAAGGAATAGGATCTACCCAATAACAGGTTCTTCCAGAAAACCACCTCACAGCCCTGTCTCTCTGGGTTGTGTCTATTTCCTAGGACATACACCAGCTCGCTAGCAGCAAGATGGGAGTGATGGTGGGAATAAAGAGGAAAATAAAAGACAGAGTCTACCTTACAGATGACTGAACGGTACAGATGACTGACTCCCTTTTGGCACCTGAGTTCTAGGTGGGGAAGGGGAAAACAGAAAGCATTGTTATTTGCAAACTTTCTTACTCATCATTTATCTTACTGCAGAGGCAACTTATGTTTAGAGAGAAATCAAAGTAATGACAATTTTATTTAATTGTATGAATTCTGTGTTTCCCTGAGAAAAATGAACGATTGATATCCCTGTGAACTGGTAGCTTTCCCCACACACCCAAAGCTACAAACATTTTGAAAAGAGTCAGTCACAGTCCTTCAGATCTGGCTCTGGACCTCCTGTTGCCAGTTGGTCTTGTAGAACAGCGGTCCCCAACCTTTTTATCACCAGGGACTGGTTTCATGGAAGACAATTTTTCCACAGCCTGAAGAAGGGGATGGTTTTGGGATGATTAAAGAACATTATATTTATTGTGCACTTTATTTCTATTATTATTACATCAGCTCAGCCTCTGATCATCAGGCATTAGATCCCAGAGGTTGGTGACCCCTGCTAGAGCCTTGGTTTCCTGAACTGTGGCTATGTAGGCAAATTATCTGGCAAAATACATGTAATACAGCTAATAACATAGGTGGAATTATAAGTAAATATTTCAGCCATGAGCCTTCCACACCAAGCCAGGTTCTTAAAAGATTGTTAAGACTAGAGAATGGATCACTTAAGGCAGAAATCTGATTTTTCATATGGTTCATCAAATGTGTTACATTAAAGGATTCATCAGGTATGAAAACACAGCCTTTGGTTTGAATTAGGCCCAGGTACCTCCCTGAGATGCTATAAGGTGTCAAGGGCCTTGCGGTTTTTGTAGCACCACATTTTTCATCATAGAAATACCAAAATTCAATAGGCTAATAGCCTGGTTACTATCATTTAAAGCTTGGTGAGTGAAAGTTATTAAGGCTTCAAAGCTATGAAATAATCACAATAATGGTATCCAGTTTATAAAATTGGATGGAGGTTAAATCAAATAATTCATGCACAAGACAGCATATAGTAACCTTTCAATACATATCAGCTACTATTTGGGGATTTTGTTAAGAATATCCTGGATATTTTCTGGGTTCTTCTTAGTATCCTACCTATATCTGAAATGGATTTATTTATAGCCACCTCTGTGAATCATGAAGACTTAAAAGCTTCTCCTGACACATTTCAGGATTACAATTTTTTCCTAATCAACTCTCCAAAGTCTTTTCTTTTTTTCATTCTATACCTCATAGTTATTGAAATTTATTATTCCCAGGCAGACTTTTTGAAAAACAAATACAGGGAAACTTGGAAATGTTTGGTCAATATTAAGGAAAAATACAGGTTTCTGATCATAGTCAGTGTATTTTTATTAATAGTGAAAAAATATGCCAGAGGTTGAATAAATATGGCTTTTCCTAAGAACTGCAATAATTCCGATACATATTTTATTACAAAAACTTCTGCACCTACTTTTTAATCTGGAAAGTGGCCACTTGAGACAGCTGACCAGATTCTTTCTGTCATCTTGTGCAGTCACTTAATGTTCCAAAATTAAAATAGGAAATGGTAACTTAAATAAGAAGTAATCTGTATCAAAGAGAGCTCATTCTATCAAGAGCTTTTCTTTATTCAAGGAAGTAAACTTGATAGGTGTTCTCATGAGACAGGAGAATTGTACTGTTTGTAGAAATAGAATGAGTTAAGCAGTTTTAAGAAGAATTTAATAGGTTAAGGGGTTGTGTGTATGTGCTTGTGTGTGTTTTAATCTTTCAAAATGAGAATTAGAAGATTGATAAGTAAATGGCTTCACCAAACTATATGGGGTGGCTTTGCCAAGACTATCCTTTGTGCAGAGCAATGTCACAGTGACTCTGAACTTCTCTGATGCTATTGAAGTCTTTCTGTTTGCAGTGTGTCATTCTTGTAAGCTTTGTCTTTCCTGGGCGTTATGTTTGCTCATGGAGGAACACACTGGAAATACCTGTTCTGGGACAGAGTTTGTGCTGAATGGCCCATTGTGGGTGTTTATGTTCACTTATTTCCCTGAAAATGCCACCTGGATAAAGTGTCTGCTGGAAAAGCTATAACACCGCATTTTCAAAATAAACCAGCTCCTTGTTCTGAAAAACTTCTTTGCCTTTGTACGCTTCAAGCCTACATCACTCAAAAATTCTTTATCCATTCTTCATCTTTACATCTCATTACTTTCTACAGGTGTGTGATCACCCCATTCTTACAAGCATCATTCTTCCCTAAGAGCTCCACATCATGGATTGAACTGTATCCTCCAAGAGGATGTGTTGAAATCCTAAGCCCCAGCACCTCCATGTATAGGCTCACTGCTGATGCAACTTGTTGAGAAGATTACCCTAGAGTAGGGTGGCCCTAACCCAACATGAGTGGAATCCCTGTAGGGAGAGGATGTGAAGATACAGACACAAAGGGGAGAGGGAGATGGAGGCAGGGAATGTGGCTGTACTGCCACAAGTCAAGGAGTGCCTGGCTCCCCAGAACCTGGTCGGGTGAAAAGCCTGCTCCACTTGGCTCTTCAAGGGGAGCAGGGCCCTGCCAACACCTTCTCTAGCCTCTGACTTTCAGATAGAGAGAGAATGAACACCTGCTATTGGGAGTCACATTGGTCATGGTGCTTGGTTTCAGCAGTCCTGGGAAATAAACAAGTCCACAGGGAGGGGGCCGGCTAGGACATCTGCTCTTGGACCCCCACTGCCCAGCCCAGAGTGGAATGATGCTCCATGCTTGCCTCTGTTTTGCTTCTACTAGATTGTAAGTCCCACGAGGCCAGAGGCTACATCTGATTCATTTCGGTCACCCCTGGAGAAAGTGTTCTCCCCAGATGGGCCTTGAATTTCTTGTTAAATGAGGATACAAAGAGTCTTAATTTTTATGTTCCTCATAATAGTGCATTTTATTGCCAAATAAAGTCATGGGTAGGTAATGGAAGCAGTCATACCCAGGAAATCCTGTTTAGCTCTGTTTACATAATTTCCTTAGTTCTGTCCCCAGATAGTGGAGAACTTCATATTTATGACTATTCCCAGAATATTGAAAAAAATAGGACAGTCTCTTGGGCTGCTCGTATCTGTGAGGACAGGCCGTGTTCTCACAGTCCTCAGCTGGGTCATCACTGGTCAGTGTCTGAACCTGGAGAGAAATGTCCAAGTTTAGTTTATGTTAGCAAACCCGTTGCTTCCTGAGGGCTTCCCTTGCCGCCATCAGCCATTTCTCAACAGGAAAGACAACAAACAGCCCTTTTATTGCCATGGCTGCTAGCAGTCTTGGTGGCACAAGAAGCTCAGTCGAGTTTATTACTCACTAGTAATAATAGCAAGAGGAACAAAGAGGATCCCCAAGGATGAAGTCACACAGTGTCAGTATTTTCATTATTCAGAGACCAGAAGCCACAGCACTGCCATTACCATAAACATGTCTCTTTCCTATTGGCAGATGTTTCACTTAAATAAAAATAATCAGGATTTGGGAAGATTCACCTTGGCAGCAGCTAAAATGCTAATCTCCTTGTGTCCCAGTTGTTACTCTGGCTGCTCTGGAAAATGCACTTGTGGAGGGGTGGTTGTGGGTGGAAGCTGGGCAAGCCTGATGAGCTGTTCACAGCTCCACACATGGGAGGAGGTTTGGAGTACTTTTAATTCCCTCATGATGTGCATAAGAATTTCTTTATTTCATAGTCTTCTACAATCCCTCCAAAAAGTGCTGGTACTAAGAGGAAGGTAGTAGAAATTTCACAGTCCAGTCACCTTATTTTGAGTTCCTTGTACTTTGCTGACCAAGGTCCGTCTAGTCAAGGCTATGGTTTTTCCTGTGGTCATGTATGGATGTGAGAGTTGGACTGTGAAGAAGGCTGAGTGCCGAAGAATTGATGCTTTTGAACTGTGGTGTTGGAGAAGACTCTTGAGGGTCCCTTGGACTGCAAGGAGATCTAACCAGTCCATTTTGAAGGAGATCAGCCCTGGGATTTCTTTGGAAGGAGTGATGCTAAAGCTGAAACTCCAGTACTTTGGCCACCTCATGCGAAGAGCTGACTCATTGGAAAAGACTCTGATGCTGGGAGGGATTGGGGGCAGGAGGAGAAGGTGACGACCGAGGATGAGATGGCTGGATGGCATCACTGACTCAATGGACGTGAGTCTGAGTGAACTCCAGGAGTTGGTGATGGACAGGGAGGCCTGGCGTGCTGCGATCCATGGGGTCGCAAAGAGTTGGACACGACTGAGCGACTGAACTGAACTGTTGCTTACATGATGAGTTTAAGGGGATATTATCCTTTCAGTTATCAAAAACTATTAATATCATAGAAATATTTGCAAGAAAGAGAAACGTGCTCATGCTTATTATGTTAAGAGTCAGTAGGGTGCATGCACCCTGCCCCAGTGTTCATTGCAGCACTGTTTACAATAGCCAAGACATGGAAGCAAGTCAAATGTCCATCGACAGAGGAGTGGATAAAGAAGATGTGGTCCATATATACAATGGAATATTACTCAGCCATAAAAGGAACAAAATAGTGCTTTTGCAAAGATGTGGATGGACCTAGAGATTGTCATACAGCGTGATATAAGTCAGAAAGAGAAAAACAAACGTAGTATCAGTTCCGTTCAGTCGCTCAGTCGTGTCCGCCTCTTCGCGACCCCATGAATCGCAGCACGCCAGGCCTCCCTGTCCATCACCAACTCCTGGAGTTCACTCAGACTCACGTCCATCGAGTCAGTGATGCCATCAAGCCATCTCATCCTCTGTCGTCACCTTCTCCTCTTGCCCCCAATCCCTCCCAGCATCAGAGTTTTTTCCAATGAGTCAGCTCTTCTCATGAGGTGGCCAAAGTACTGGAGTTTCAGCTTTAGCATCATTCCCTCCAAAGAAATCCCAGGGCTGATCTCCTTCAGAATGGACTGGTTGGATCTCCTTGCAGTCCAAGGGAGTCTTCCCCAACACCACAGTTCAAGAGCATCAATTCTTCGGTGCTCAGCTTTCTTCACAGTCCAACTCTCATATACATACATGACCACTGTGTAGCCTTGACTAGATGGACCTTAGTCGGCAAAGTAATGTCTCTGCTTTTGAATATGCTATCTAGGTTGATCATAGCTTTCCTTTCAAGGAGTAAGCATCTTTTAATTTCATGGCTGTAGTCACCATCTGCAGTGATCTTGGAGCCCGCAAAAAATAAAGTCTGACACTGTTTCCTCTGTTTCCCCATCCATTTCCCATGAAGTGATGGGACTGGTTGCCATGATCTTCATTTTCTGAATGTTGAGCTTCAAGCCAACTTTTTCACTCTCCACTTTCACTTTCATCAAGAGGCTTTTTAGTTCCCCTTCACTTTCTGCCATAAGGGTGGTGTCATCTGCATATCTGAGGTGATTGATATTTATCCCGGCAATCTTGATTCCAGCTTGTATTTCTTCCAGTCCAGCGTTTCTCATGATGTAGTCTGCATATAGTATTGCTTATAAATGGAATCTAGAAAGATATAGTAGAGATGAACTTATTTTCAAAGCAGAAATAGAGTCACAGATATACAGAAAAAACTTGAGGTTACTAAGTGGGGAAGGGGGAGTGGGATGGATTGGGAGATTGGGATTGACATACATGCACTCAGTTCAGTTCAGTTGCTCAGACGTGTCCGACTCTTTGCGCTACTGTATACAAAATAGATAACTGATAAGGAATTAACTCTATAACACAGGAAACGACTCAATGCTCTGTGGTGACCTACATGGGAATGAAATCTGAAAAAGAGTGATGTAGGCATATCTACAGTTGATCCACCTGGACTTCCCTTGGTGGCTCAGTCGGTCAAGAATCCGCCCGCAATGTGGGAGACCTGGGTTGGGAAGATCTCCTGGATGAGGGGCATGGCAACTCACTCCAGTATTCTTGCCTGGAGAACCCCATGGACAGATGAACCTGGCAGACTATAGTCCATGGGGTCGTAAAGAGTTGGACACAACTGAGTGACTAAACACAACACACAACACAGAGCTGTATAGCAGAAGCTAACACAATGTTGTAAAGCAACTATACTGCAACAAAATTTAATTTGAAAAAAAGAGTCAGTGAGTTGTGGCTGGGCTGAGTGAAGCTTCTGACCTCAAGGGCAGGGTCTGGACATGATCCATAAGGAGCCTAAGCGCCTCCTCTTTCTGCCCCTTATCCCTGCCCACCCTGTTCTCTGCAGACCAGAATGCCCTTCTATGCTCTCTCAGCACGAGAGCCCTGAATGACTCCCCTTATCCCTAAATTTCCATACTTCGTGTGTCCAAGGGCCACCACGAACTGATGCTAAGCTTCTGTGCATCTTAGTCCAGTTCCTGAGAGAGTGAGTCCCAATAGCTCAGCTTATGGACCAGATGGCCATTCCATCCAAACAGCAAATAGGACAGCAGAGCCCCAAAGTGTTCCTTGGCCTGTGGAGAGGAGGCCAGTGGAGAGCAGGTAGGCACTTGAAGTGGACTATGGAAAGTGCTCTAAAGATGTTTAGCAAATATAATCATTTCTGATTGTAAAGTGTACTAGACATAAGTTGCACATTGACCTGGTGACAGCACTGATTTATCCAGCAACTGCTCCAACATTCTAATATAACGTTTTCTAAAACCTGGAAAAATTTACATTTTGTCATTATAAGAACAAAGTGTAAATTTATAAATCAGGGATAGAATCCTATTTTCTTTAGCATTTTTTCACTTGGTAATTAGCATTTATATTATCTCTGTAAAAAAAGATTAAGCAATTCTCATGATGCTTGACTATTAAGATTCATCTGGCATAGAATTTTCCTTCTCTTGCTTCTACGGAAGTCATAAATTCACAAGTTATTTTACAGTTCCTGAGAAAATTGAAGTTATTCCCCTTAGAAAGTAATTTCTTCTATATATTATGTCTTCACCTATTAATTTTTCTCTCTGCTGCCATTATCCAACTCAGTTCTGTGCCTGTAGCATCAGGATTTATAATCACTCCTCTAAAAGAATGTTTTACTTGATTAAACTCTGTTCTTCCTGAAATCATCTAAAGTAATCCACTCAGAACACAAAATAGTGATTCTCTTTGATTTATATGCTGCACATAGAAACAAGAGTGGATGTACAATACATTTAAAAAGTTAATCTACAGAGATCCAGAGTATTTGAGTATGAATGTCTAAATGAAAGAGGTCACCTCTAAACCTTATACCAACCAGAACATAAAGCAACAAAGTACATAATGTTTATAAAAATAGAAAGTATAGACAAATTATTCTTCCTCCAGGGTTTACTAGTGTATGAAGGTGAAAGTGGTAGTCACTCAGTTGTGTCCGAGTCTTTGCAATCCCATGGACTGTAGCCCTCTAGGCTCCTCTGTCAATGGAATTCTCCAGGCAAGAATATTGGAGTGGGTGGCCAGTCTTTTTTCCAGGGGATCTTCCCGACCCAGGGATCTAACCCGGGTCTCTCACATTGCAGACGGATTTTTCTCCATCTGAGCCACCAGGGAAGCCTTTACTAGTGTATAATTTGTACTAATAGCTAGCAGAGAGAAAGAAAACCTGAGCCATGGTCTCAGGTGTGTAATGCATGGTTTGTTTGTTATTTTATCTGTCTAATAGGTACCTGGCATCTTGCTGGTACTTAGCGTTTATTGAAGGCGTATAGGTAGATTCCCTCGTGGCTCCATGGTAAAGAATTTGCTTGCCGACACAGGAGGTGCAGTTTTGATCCTTGGGTCAGGGAGGTCCCCTGGAGAAGAAAAAGGCAATCCACTCCAATATTCCTGCCGGGAGAATTCCAGGGACAAAGGAGCCTGGTGGGCTACAGTTCATGGGGTCACAAATGAACCAGACACGACTTAGTGACTGAACAACAAAATAGGTGGATTATTTAGGAGCTTTATGGGAACAGCACAAACAGAAAAAGCCCAGCACAGACTTTCTATTAACATCCATCTGCATTGTCAAATAAGGTAACCAGGCAGACTACGCCATCAAAGTGGGACCAGAATTTAGAATAGGATCCTAGGGTTAATAGAGCCCGTGTCAGTGTAAGAAGTGATGGTACAAAGACCCTCATCCCTGGGACCTGGATGATGGACTCAGGGATAAGGGCCCAGGTTGGCAGAAATTCCCATTAGATGTTCACATTCACAAGAGGCTGGCGAAGGCAAAACCAAAATGAATAAAGGGGACGGTTCTGCAGACCCCTACCATGGACCACACAGTCACTGCCCAGAGAGCAGCAGTGTTACCTGCTCACATCCAAAAGGCACCTGAGTCAAATCTCTCATTCTGGGACAACGAGTACAGGGAACCAGCTCTCGAGTCAGGCTCACTGAGACAAATGAGGAATGACATCATCAAGTAGATTTGCTACAGTGAACGGGAGGCAGCTGTGAAGTGACTGATGCGGTGCAGACCTCCTCGAACCAAGTCTGAAGTAAGAATACTTTGCCTGAAGAGTTTTGAAAATAAATCCATCTTCTAAACCTGAAGATGACTGAGAATCACACAGCAACAGAAAGATAACATGGAAACAGCATAAAGCTGGATAAAGTTTTCTAAAGAGACACATGGAACAGTGGCTTGAGTCAGATCTTTGGGATGATATGTGTATTAAAAATAATATACAGCTAAACCAAATATGCTTGTACTTTTAGGAATTAGTATTAATAAGAGAACATCTTAATAGTACTTAATACTTCATAAATATACATCAATGCTATCTTTAAATTTTATTTTATTGAAGTATAGTTGATTTATCACATTGTGTTAATGCTCTACACAAAGTGATTCAATTATACATAAATATACATTCTTTTTCATATTCTTTTCCATTATGATTTATCACAAGAGATTGAATATAGTTCCCTGTGCTATAGAGTAGGAAATTCTTATTATCCATCCTATATGTAATTGCTGGGAATGGATTGATGTTGAAGCTGAAACTCTAATACTTCGCCCACCTGATGCAAAGAGCTGACTCATTGGAAAAGACCCTGATGCTGGGAAAGATTGAAGGCGAGACGAGAAGGGGACAACAGAGGTTGAGATGGTTGGACGGCTTTACCAACTCAATGGACATGAGTTTGGGTAAACTCCAGGAGTTGGTGATGGACAGGGAGGCCTGGCGTGCTGCAGTCCATGGAGTTGCAAAGAGTCGGACACGACTGAGCGACTGAACTGAACTGAACTGATGTAACAGTTTGCATTTGCTAAACCCAATTCATCCCTCTCCCACCACCCACTTGGCAATGACAAGTCTGTTCTCTATATCTGTGAGTCTTTTTCATGGATATGTTCATTTGTGTCATGTTTTAGATTCCACTTATAAGTGATATCATATTTGTCTTTCTCTGTCTGACTTACCTCACTTAGTATGACAATCCCTATGACAAGTATGACTTAGTATGACAAGTCCATCCATGTTGCTGCTTCATTCTTCTAAGACTGAGTAGTGTTCCATTGTATATGTGTACCACATCTTCTTTATCCATTCATCTGTTGATCATCCAAGTAACAGATATTGTTCAGCTGCTGTGTATCACACTTGCTGATTTATCATTTATCACTCATACCTCGCTGATCTGCTCAGCTGGACTCTTGTGCTGAGCAGCAGAGAAAGTGCAAAACCGTTTCATATATTCCTATCCTTCCAATATATATCTAGGTAACCCTCAGGAAATACTGTTTAACTAACTTAATTACAACATAATGGATTGCATATTCTCCTTGAACTATCCCTCCACTTCTGACAGGAGAAGGCAAAGGTCTGTGCCTATAGGAGGAGCATTAGTGGTGGTGGTGGTGGGAGGTGTAGCGTGGCTGGCTGGGTGTCCTTGGTGACTTCCAGCTCTCTGGGTTTCAGTCCACTGTTATGGTACACACAAGATTTAATCTGTATGGTCTCCAAGCTCCTAGTCTCTGAGATCTAGATATTCACATTGTTAACAGAACACAGAACCTCTCTGACTAATATTTTAAGTCAGCTAGTAAACTAATGCTCAAAATTCTCCAAGCCAGACTTCAGCAATATGTGATCCGTGAACTCCCTGACGTTCAAGCTGGTTTTAGAAAAGGCAGAGGAACTAGAGATCAAATTGCCAACATCCACTGGATCATGGGAAAAGCAAGAGAGTTCCAGGAAAACATCTATTTCTGCTTTATGGACTATGCCAAAGCCTTTGACTGTGTGGATCACAATAAACTGTGGAAAATTCTGAAAAAGATGGGAATACCAGACCACCTAACCTGCCTCCTGAGAAATCTGTATGCAGGTCAGGAAACAACAGTTAGAACTGGACATGGAACAACAGACTTGTTCCAAATAGGAAAAGGAGTACGTCAAGGCTGTATATTGGCACCCTGCTTATTTAACTTCTATGCAGAGTACATCATGAGAAATGCTGGACTGGAAGAAACACAAGCTGGAATCAAGATTGTCGGGAGAAATATCAATAACCTCAGATATGCAGATGACACCACCCTTATGGCAGAAAGTGAAGAGGAGCTAAAAAGCCTCTTTATGAAAGTGAAAGAGGAGAGTGAAAAAGTTGGCTTAAAGCTCAACATTCAGAAAACGAAGATCATGGCATCTGGTCCCATCACTTCATGGGAAATGGATGGGGAAACAGAGGAAACAGTGTCAGACTTTGTTTTTTTGGGCTCCAAGATCACTGCAGATGGTGACTGCAGCCATGAAATTAAAAGATGCTTACTCCTTGGAAGAAAAGTTATGATCAACCTAGATAGCATATTCAAAAGCAGAGACACTGCTTTGCTGACTAAGGTCCACCTAGTCAAGGCTATGGTTTCTCCTGTGGTCATGTATGGATGTGAGAGTTGGACTGTGAAGAAGGCTGAGTGCTGAAGAATTGATGTGTTTGAAGTGTGGTGTTGGAGAAGACTCTTGAGGGTCCCTTGGACTGCAAGGAGATCCAACCAGTCCATTCTGAAGGAGATCAGCCCTGGGATTTCTTTGGAGGGAATGATGCTAAAGCTGAAGCTCCAGTCCTTTGGCCACCTCATGCGAAGAGCTGACTCATTGGAAAAGACTCTGATGGGGGCAGGAGGAGAAGGGGATGACCGAGGATGAGATGGCTGGATGGCATCACAGACTCGATGGACATGAGTCTGAGTGAACTCCAGGAGATGGTGATGGACAGGGAGGCCTGGCATGCTTCGATTCATGGGGTTGCAAAGAGTCGGACACGACTGAGCAATAGAACTGAACTGAACTGGGCCATTCAAGAGCTGTATTGTGTTGAACCAGAAAAAAATGTATTTTTCATGAAGATATGGGTGGTGTAACTTCAGGTTTCCTTCCTCATCTAGACCCCTTGAGATTTGGGAATTGCTGGGAGGTGCAGCATTTTCTAGAGAGGGGGAGAAGTCAGGCTGCACCCAGGGAGCACAGCTGGGAAAACCTTTTGGGTAAACTGACTAAACATATTTCAGGAAAAGGAAGAATTACTAACTCCAAAAATTAGCTGTCTTTTTTCATTCTAAATTAGTATTTACATTCATACCTAGTTTTTTTTTTTTTTACTGTCTGTGAAAGTGAAAGTGAAAGTGAAGTTGCTCAGTCGTGTCCGACTCTTTGTGGCCCCATGGCTCCTCAGTCCATGGAATTTTACAGGTAAGATTACTGGAGTGGGTTGCAATTTCCTTCTCCAGTGGATCTTCCTAACCCAGGGATTGAACCTGGGTCTCCCGCATGGCAGGCAGACGCTTTACCGTCTGAGCCACCAGGGAGATCTTGTACTTTATACTGTCTATGCTTTTTATTTATTTTTTAAAATATAAATTTATTTATTTTAATTGGAGGTTAATTACAATATTGTGTTGGTTTTGCCATCCAGTTTTATATTTGTAATCTTATATTTTTTCTCTTTGTTTCTTAAGAGAACTATCTCCCCCAAGTGTATAAACTTCAGGCTGCCCACCATCTGAATGGGATCCCATGAACACATGCTTGTAAATATTGCCCTGACTTGTCTTTATTTCTAACCATGGATGGGTGCTTTCTCATCTCCTACACCAAGCATGTTCCCCATGCTTGTCCAGTTTCCATTTCACCATCCACTGAGATCTGAGAATCAAGGACTGTCTGAACTTGTACGTCAGTAAGTCGTTTGGAGACTGAATGTCCTGACTGAGGTTTCCTAATCCTGGGTTCTTGACCCTGTTCTTGTGGTTCCCTGGATTTTCTCAGAGAATGTGCCTTGAGTTTGAGAACTAGTCTTCATATAAAATGGAGCACTTGGCATGTATTCTAAACTTCCCAGGAGGAGCAGTTGCATATTAACAGCCTTCTGCAGATCGCCTGGTGTGTACCTGATGTGACGTTTGGTCTGACAACTCCATCCTTATCAGGAGGGCGGTGCCCCCTTCACTGGTCATATCTGGTCATTTTCTCACACCTGTATTGGCTCATCATCCATGACATATAACTGCCAACATTCTGACAATACATCAATCTCTTGCTTCCTCAGGACCTTCTTCCTACATTTTTCAGTAACTGACCCATCAATCTCATGTTTCAAAAGGTTGCATGGAATCAGATAAATCCTGGTGACAGTCATTTCAGGAGCAAGATGCAGAGAAATTGATCGGCATGTGATACTTAATGATGTTCTTACATATGAAATACATTTTTCCCATCACTCGATGTCAAAAAATTCTGAGATATTTTTTATTTTCCCTGTTTATACTTCTCTTTGCTATTTTGATGTCTGTTGTTAAATAATTTTGTTCTTTGTATCGTTTTAAAGAAGATATTTAAACTTAAAAGCAAACCTTTTCCATTTTATTTGCCAAATGATTCTTTTTAGCTCAGAACACTAAAATGTCGATTTTTAGTGTGATTTTTAGAATACAAAAGAACACACATTGGGGAGAGATATATTTTACATTTCATTTATACAGTTTTATAACCCAGTGTTATACATAGAAATGTTTATTATTTTAAGGAAAACAAAAAGTTCAAGAAATCGTGTTATATCAATCAGGAGAATACCATGGCCCCTACTTCTAACTAAATAGTTCTATTTTTAAAATTTATGGCATAGAACTTGTAAATTCAGAACATTGTATTCTTAGAGTGTTCAGGTTAAGATTTTCATGATATACAAGAAAAGAGAAACAGAGTGTTGTGGGAAATCGGTATCCATTAGAACGGCCAGAAAGTGCACCCACCAAGTAGTGCTGGACATCACAACCACCTTGGAGGTGAATGCTTGAGAGTTCCTGAGTTTATGCAATAAAAGACTGTAGTGTCTTCTGGTAGTGTTTATCTGGAGTCCTAAGCAAACCCAGGAAAATCTGCTAAATGGGATTTGAATTCATTGGTACTGTCCTTTAAATGGTCTGTCTTCTCCTGTGGGGGGGGGGGGGTGGGCTTTACGGGTGGCACTAATGGTAAAGAACCCAGCTGCCAATGCAAGGGACTTAAGAGATGTGAGTTCAATCCCTGGGTCGGGAAGATCCCCTGGAGAAGGACATGGCAATCCACTCCAGTGTTGTTGCCTGGAGAATCCCATGGACAGAGGACCCTGGTGGTCTATCATCTACAGGGTTGCAAAGAGTCAGGCATGACTGAAGTGACTTAGCACACGCACATGCACAGGGATGTGGAGAGGTCAAATATATTAGGCTGAGTTTTGTCTCCCATTCAGAGTCATACATTGAAGTGTTAATTCCCAATACCTCAGAATGTGACCTTGTTGGGAAACATAACTGTGGCAGAGGTAATTAGTTTAAATAAGGTTCAAGTGGAGAGTGGGGTGGGTCCCTGACCCAATGGGAGTGGTGTCCTTATAAAAAGAGGAAGTTGGAACACAGACGTGCACACAGGGAGAACACCCTGTGAAGATGAAAGCAGAGATGAGGGAATGCAACCAAGGGAAGGAAGATCAGATTGTCAGCAAGCCCACAGGTGCCAGGAGAGAGGCCCCGGACTGACTTCCCTGGGACAGAGGCAGCCAAAGGCTGGTGAGCAGAGCTGGGGCCCCACAGGCGGAAGCAGGCCCTCCCTTGGGATTTGAGGCCCTCCCATTGCATTCCTCAAATTCTTAGCAGTTTATCTTTGAATTTGTGTTTTGAAAGTGACAACTGATGGGAAGCATTTGCCAGGGGCTTCAGACCTCAGCTCAGGCCTTCACTGCTGCCCTTGGCCCAGTGAGGATCTGGGTCTAGGCACAGCAAAGGTGAAGGTCAGATGTGCACGGGCCCAGGAATAGAACAGTCTGCACAACCCAGGGAGTGTCTCTGGGCCCAAGGGAGTATAAGAAGAAAAGTAGAGAGACCTGGGGACCATAGAGGAAAGAAAAAAGCATCCTTCCTGGTCTTTGAGCAAAGGGTCCCACATCTCCCAGTAACATGTCACTGACAGGCACCATCACTGTGATCAAGCAGTTGTCTGCATTCCCAGATGAGGTGAATGGCAGGGCCAGCCCATCCCTCATGCTCAGGGCTGTCATTACTGATGCTCATCATGGAATTAGGAATATTAACAAATGATCATGCAACAATCAATCGGGGTCTACAGAGGGTTCACATCTCAGGGAGGAAAAAGAGCTTGCTTTAATTATACCTAGCTCCCAGCTTGACAAACTCTGCTATTGTTCCAAAGGCAATTATAACTAAATAGAACATTGCAGGTTGGGGATTTTATTAAAAAAATTTCAGGAGGATACACATTCTAAACAGAGCTGCTCATTTTCATTATTGAGTCTGAGTCTAATTTCTCAATATGTTTTTCTTAATAGGTAGGTATTGTTTTTACATTATATTTATAAAATGATGTAGTATATGGATTTCTGGACATGAGCTTCATATGTTATGTGTATTTATTTTTATAGATTTGTACACATCTTCATGAGGCCCCTATAAAAACTGCCCGGTATGAATAATATCTAAATTCGTATCTTTACTCCTCCAATTAAAACAAAAGCCACTTATGAATACAATTATTCACATTTTCTTAAGAAGATGATTTCTAAGGCTTTTCAATAATTTTTTCTCTCTTGAGTATTGCCATTTCTGTCAGTTTCTGTGTGTATTTAAATTTTAAAACTTCCAAGCCCATTGTGAAGTCTGACCATACCGCCTATGTAAGATTCTTTCCTGTTTTACTTCACATTTATTTTTCATTGACGTTTAGTTGATTACAGTATTGTGTTAGTTTCAGGAGTACAATAAAGTGACTCAGTTATACATATACACACATATGTGTATATACATTCTTTTCCAGGTTCTTTTCCCTTATAGGTTATTGCAAAATATTAAGTATGTTACTTTATGTTTAAATTACATTAAAAAAAAACACACAAGTATTGAGTACCCTTATCCTCAGGACACTCTTAGGTCTTGTTCAAGTAGTTGTTAGATACAGCCAATATTTTCTTTATGAAGCCCCTGCTTCCTTCAAGGAGCGGGAGCTATTTCCTGGCTCTGTGATTGGCCATGTGAACATTTTCTTGCCAATCGAATATGGCAGCGGAGACACTACTGCAGTTCAGAGACTAGAACTCAGGAGGCTTCCTCTCTCTGAAAGCTGCTGCCTGCCCATGCTGTCCTGCTGGTGGAGGAGAGCCCACACGAAGTGGGATGAGTCATTTAGCTCAGGCCCTCCTGGACCAGCCAGCTGACCACAGATGGAGGCACAAGCTTGGCCTCCTAGCTGATTGATCATGACTTCACGTCACTTCTGTACTCTCAGTCAGTTCAGTGGCTCAGTCGTGTCCGACTCTTTGCGACCCCATGAAATGCAGCACGCCAGGCCGTCCTGTCCATCACCAGCTCCCGGAGTTTACCCAAACTCACGTCCATTAAGTCAGTGATGCCATCCAGCCATCTCATCCTCTGCTGTCCCCTTCTCCTCCTGCCCTCAATCTTTCCCAGCATCAGGGTCTTTTCAACAAGAAAAGACCCTATACTCTAGTCAACAAGAAATAAAGACTAAGAAAAAAATCAGATTGATTTATAGTCACAATCAGTTCACAATTTAACTGGCTTGTGGACATCTACATATGCAGCAGCTATGCTACAAATATGCTCAGGTAGTCTAAGCCAAAATTGTCGGGTGGATTCCCAAAGTACATGCTTGCCGGGCATCTGTGAGGACAGCATTGTTCTCGGGAGAGAAAGAGATGGAAGCAGAGATAGAGACAGAACAGACAGAACAACAGAAACCAGTAATTGCCCTCAGGGACCTGGAGACAGGTCTACATGGCTGGACACACACAGAAGAAAAGTGGGAGCTCACTGAGAAGGAGACTGGAGAGCGTGGGCACTGAGTCATTGAGGCCTTTTGCTGTTCCTTACTGTGCATCACCTGTAGCACCTTGGGGTGGACACAGATGCTTCAGAGCATTGGGTATGTTAAAAGAGGTGGAGCTGGTAACACTGGGCATCCCAGTTACATTGTTCTACATTTGCCTATAACTCCAAGCCACAGACATCCCCCATTCAAAGTCACTTTCTCCTATTTCAAACATGGTGGTAAATATTTGGGGGTGGGGTGAGGAAGAAGGATATCTTACCATCTCCCTTGAGTTATCTCTGTGGCTTCTCTTGCCTCTTCCAACTTCTGTATAAAGCTGCTCTCAGTACCTCCCCCTAAATGGGTCCTGATCCCTTGTTCACACATCACTGGATTGTTGAATGTCTGTCAGGCCACACTGCTCTTCTTGACATCAGTTTTTCTACGCTGTAATACAATCACAAGAGGCTCTATGGGTATCTACTTTTCTTGAAAAGATTGGGTAGAGGGAATTCCAAAGAAGGACTCCTATAGTTTGCTTGGAGTACTGGATCCTGTTTGATCACATTTGCTCTTTTATCCATCATTTACTTTAAAGGAAAATCAGGTTTCTCAAAGTGAATATCATGTCATGTCACTTTCCTATTTAAAATTTTTTCCATGACCTTTTGTTATGCTTAGAAAAAGGTCTTCATTAATTTATTGGATCATATAGCAATCTCCTTCTCTTAAAGCTCATAGCTGCCTCTCCTACTTACCTTGTTCAAAGTAAATCACCACATTTTGTGATTCACCACAGCTGTTTGTTTTCTTGTTGAGGCTTACCATTCGAAATTATTTTGTTTCCATTTCCTTTTGATTTAATCTCACACCTCCAGATAATACAAGTACTGGACAGTACATATTGATATCCCTGTCTTCTTTGTTATTGTACCCTTAGAACCTATCATCAGTATGGCATAGAATAGGTGCTTAATAAATATTTGTTTAATGAATGAATGGAGAAATTAACAACAAAGTCTTTAAAGAAAGTAATTGTATTCATTAGCTACTTCTATTATCATGCTGCGTAACAAACGACCCCCAACCCAATAGGATAAAACAGACATTCATTTTTAATGATCTGTAGATTGCTGGGTGCAGCTTAGCTCCATGTTGCAGTGGTTGGGGCTCTACTTACACTGAGCATCATCAGATCAGGGGCTCCTAGGGCCCATCCTACGATGGTGACAGAGGCCCCTGACATCAAGCCCATCACAAAGGCACTTGGCTAATTATGTTATATCATGTCCAAGAAATGAGTCACACCATACAACCAAAAGTCAAGGGGTGAAGAATCACACCTCATCTGCTCTCCAACATACCATCAAAGTTAAGAAAAAAGGCCATGTCATTCTCATTTTGAAGTCCTGTTCTTTTTTACTATATTATGCTTTGTTCTGATTCATCCAATGTTTTGAGGTAACATTGCCTTCACCAAAATGGTAACTATTATTATTATTATCATTGGCATAGTCATTAAACTCAAGAAGTTAATAATAAAGACTTCCACCAAAACTTGCATCACTGTCGATATGAAAGTTCCATCTGATCTAATAAAATAAGGAAAATAAATAAAATTATTAAATTTATTAAAATTTTTTATTAAATTTTGCTTAAAATCAAAGGTGAAGAAAAATCTTTCAGAGGGAAAAGACACTCACAGAAGAAGATAAGAATGACAGGATACCAAAAATTGCTAATTTGGAATTCTATGCACAGAAGGAAAAAAAAACTCAATAATTTAAGTTGAAATAAAGGCTTTTTAGGCCATGAAAATGCTGAACAACTTTTAACCCGTGGATTTATCAGACATTTTAAGGAAATCAGGCAGAAGAGAAATAATAGCACCAGATGGAAATTTAGATCTGTACTAAGTAATGAAGAACTATGGAAATGGTGAATATGTGTGTAAATAAAAAAATATATAGTTTAGATTTCTTTAAAAAGTAATTGTTTACATCAAAAATAGTAACAATATACTGTGAGGTTGTTATATAACATACATGGAAGAAAATACATGGCAACAGAGGGCAAAAGGTTGGTGGGAATCAACAGAAGTGTCCTGATATAAGGTCCCTTTACTATTGATGTGGTGGAAAAGTATTACATGAATCAAGCAAGAAGACATGCTCCATCAGAGATCCAGATATATAATCAACATAAACATTTTACTGATAGTACAGCAATGATAAAATATTAGATTAAATAAATGGAATAAAAATGGAAAGAAACAGATCAAAGTACCTACCAGAATTTCATATATAATAAACAGTTCTTCTAAATTAATGGGGAAAAATGGTAGCCAACAAATGTGTTTATAACTAGATAACAACTTTGGAATAAAATGATATTTCTGCTTTTTTCTAAGGTTGTTATTTCAGATAAGGGATGATGACTAAAGATTAAAAAAATTAAATGATGTATAGGGTAAAGAGAGATATGAGCAAGATTTATATAATTCTATTATGGGCAATATTCTTACTAAAGAAAAAATCGTAAAGAAAAAAATTTTTTTTTCTAGCAGAATTTATTCTGAAGACATGCAGTTCTGATCAGGAGTTTCTTTGAAACCAATAGTTTCATTGGTTCAACAATGTATCAATGTGCCATTTTAGTTTTACTTTCATTAAAGACCAGATATTGCAGTCAGAATTCTACCACTTAGCTATAACCACTCTGTCCTTCATAACAGCAGATACAATAAATCAGTGAGTATCTACTAAGCTCCAGGTACATGTTCAACAGTGGAATTGTTATAATTAATACAAAAAAGTTGAAGTCTAGGTTCCTGTCTCAAAAAGCTTACAGTCTTAATAAGAAATTGTGTTAGTATTTTTCAATTAAGGAAAATTTCTGGCACTGGGCTAACCACTATATATTAAAAAAATCATGAGAAATAAAAGACCAGATACAATCCCTGCCTTTCTGAAGTTTATACATTTGAAACTACTAGAAAATAATTCAGTGGGACACTAAAATGATTCTTTGGTACACAATTCCTCTCCTTGCTCAGTTACATTACTTCCATCAGTGTCAACATCAGCTTCAAAAAAGCGTATTCAGTATAACCTAAAAAATGTCAAAAATCATGGTTTTATAAAATAACAGATTCATTATTTTAAATGAATGAGTCTGTATATTAGTTTTCTATCACTAACAACAAATGACCACAAACCTAGTTAAAACAATAAAAATGTATTATCTTATAGTTCTGTCAGTCAAAAGTCTAAAGTGCATTTCACAAGGCTAAAATCAAGGTGTTGGCAGGGTTGCATTCCTTTGGCAGGCTTTTGGAATGCAAGCTTTTCCAGTTTCTAGAGAGAGGCTGCCTGCATTTCTTGGCTTGCAGCCCCTTCCTCCATCTTCAAAGCCAGCAGCATCAAACTGAACCCACCTCAGCTGCCACCTCTATGATTCGCTCTCTCTTCCATCTTCAGAGACTCTTGTACTGAACTGAAGGGAAAGCATTTCTAATGTATTTTATAAATGAACAAACTTGAAAACCAAATTTTAAGCTGAGAATTGAATCATGAATGCCTGACAGTTAAATTCCTAATATATTGATTCCTTAGAAAATAATAAGAAAAAGAAACAAACCAATGAAAAGATAGGAAAATAATACAAATAATTTTCAGCCACCCCATACACACACACACACTCACACACAGATCTTCCTAAGTTATTATAGGATTATATCCCAAAAAACCCACTGTAAAGTGGAAAATTCTATAAGTCAAAAATGTATTTAGTCCCTAAGCTGTAAACAATGTAAAAGTCCATAACTGGAGAATGGGTTAGTAAATGATGATGTATCCATGAAACGGAGTCTTACTCAGCAATTTAAAAAAAAAATGCTGATACACGCAACATGAGTGACTCTCACAAATATTAAGTTGTATGAATGAAGAGACATTTTAAAAAGCACATAGTGAAAAAAAAAAAAACAGTTAACACACTTAACCTACAGAATATCATACCTTATCTCAGCCTTATCTCAGATTAAGTTGGGAACTGGCTGTGTCCATGCATGTTTGTGTGTTTTATATTGCATTCATGTATTTATGTATGAAAAACATGTGAAATATTTATACAAATATTTCACTGGCATGTTTATTGAAATATATCCTGGAAATAAAGTGAATTTTGTAAATAAATATTTAACGATGTGACAATATGTTTAAAGTGGATTAGCAAATGCTAAAAAAGCAGATTACAAAACAATACATAGAATCTTATATTGTTAACAAATACATGTACATTTACGTGCAAGGAAAAATATATATAGAATAACATGAAAGAGGAGAGTGAAAAAGTTGACTTAAAGCTCAACATTCAGAAAACAAGATCATGGCATCTGGTCCCATCACTTCATGGGAAATGGATGGGGAAACAGTGCAAACAGTGTCAGACTTTATTTTTTTGGGCTCCAAAATCACGGCAGATGGTGACTGCAGCCATGAAATTAAAAGACACTCCTTGGAAGGAAAGTTATGACCAACCTAGATAGCATGTTGAAAAGCAGAGACATTACTTTGCCAACAAAGGTCCGTCTAGTCAAGGCTATGGTTTTTCCAGTGGTCATATACGGATGTGAGAGTTGGACTGTGAAGAAGGCTGAGGGCCGAAGAATTGATGCTTTTGAAGTGTGGTGTTGGAGAAGACTCTTGAGAGTCCCTTGGACTGCAAGGAGATCCAACCAGTCCATTCTAAAAGAGATCAGCCCTGGGTGTTCTTTGGAAGGAATGATGCTAAAGCTGAAACTCCAGTACTTTGGCCACCTCATGTGAAGAGTTGACTCATTGGAAAAGACTCTGGTGCTGGGAGGGACTGAGGGCAGGAGGAAAAGGGGATGACAGAGGATGAGATGGCTGGATGGCATCACTGACTCTATGGACTTGAGTTCGAGTGAACTCTGGGAGTTGGTGATGGACAGGGAGGCCTGGCGTGCTGCAATTCATGGGGTCACAAAGAGTCAGACACGACTGAGTGACTAAACTGAACTGAACTGAACTGAACATTTTAAGAGTTATTTGTGAATGGTGGAATTGTGATTTTTTTCCTTTTTTCTGTCTACTCAATAAAGTTCTATCATTAACGTAATTTTATTTTACTTTTATAAAAGTAGAATAACACAAAATAAGTAGACATTTTTTTTCTGGTTAGCCCTGCGACAGAAGAAATGAGGTAGCAAGAAGAATTTGCTATAACTCACATGGTGGGGATGTTTGCATTTTCAATGTGACAGGTCAAACAGACGTCGCTACTTACAATATTCCTCCTCATGATACTAAGCAGATTGGTTTTAACATAACTACTCTCCAATGTGATTTTCCCCTAAGACTAACCACAGCTGTATACACTACTGTGCCCTTCATTTAACAAAATATTAAACTCACTTGGACATTTTAAAATTATTCAATACTTATGTCACCAAAAACAGCAAAAACAAGACCAGGAGCTGACTATGGCTCAGATCATGAACTCCTTATTGCCAAATTCAGACTTAAATTGAAGAAAGTAGGGAAAACCACTAGACCATTCAGGTATGACCTAAATCAAATCCCTTATTATACAGTGGGAGCGAGAAATAGATTTAAGTGACTAGATCTGATAGACAGAGTGCTTGATGAACTATGGACAGAGGTTCGTGACATTGTACAGGAGACAGGAATCAAGACCATCCCCATGGAAAAGAAATGCAAAAAAGAAAAATGGCTGTCTGGGGAGGCCTTACAAATAGCTGTGAAAAGAAGAGAAGCCAAAAGCAAAGGAGAAAAGAAAAGATGTACCCATTTGAATGCAGAGTTCCAAAGAATAGCAAGAAGAGATAAGAAAGCCTTCCTCAGCAATCAATGCAAAAAAATAGAGGAAAACAATAGAATGGAAAAGACTAGAGATTTCTTCAAGAAAGTTAGAGATACCAAGGGAACATTTCATGCAAAGATGGGCTCAATAAAGGACAGAAATGGTATGGATCTAACAGAAGCAGAAGATATTAAGAAGAGGTGGCAAGAATACACAGAAGAACTGTACAAAAAAGATCTTCATGACCAAGATAATCATGATGGTGTGATCACTAACCTAGAGCCAGACATACTGGAATGTGAAGTCAAGTGGGCCTTAGAAAGCATCACTATGAACAAAGCTAGTGGAGATGATGGAATTCCAGTTGAGCTGTTTCAAATCCTGAAAGGTGATGCTGTGAAAGTGCTGCACTCAATATGCCAGCAAATTGGGAAAACTCAGCAGGGGCCACAGGACTGGAAAAGGTCAGTTTTCATTCCAATCCCAAAGAAAGGCAACGCCAAAGAATGCTCAAACTACCACACAATTGCACTCATCTCACATGCTAGTATAGTAATGCTCAAAATTCTCCAAGCCAGGCTTCAGTAATACGTGAACTGTGATCTTCCAGATGTTCAAGCTGGTTTTAGAAAAGACTGAGGAACCAGAGATCAAATTGCCAACATCCGCTGGATCATGGAAAAAGCAAGAGAGTTCCAGAAACACATCTATTTTTGCTTTATTGAGTATGCCAAAGCCTTTGACTGTGTGGACCACAATAAACTGTGGAAAATTCTGAAAAAGATGGGAATACCAGACCACCGGACCTGCCTCTTGAGAAACCTATATGCAGGTCAGGTAGCAACAATTAGAACTGGACCTGGCACAACAGACTGGTTCCAAATAGGAAGAGGAGTACGTCAAGGCTGTATATTGGCACCCTGCTTATTTAACTTCTATGCAGAGTACATCATGAGAAACGCTAGGCTGGAAGAAGCACAAACTGGAATCAAGATTGCCAGGAGAAATATCAATAACCTCAGATATGCCGATGACACCACCCTTATGGCAGAAAGTGAAGAGGAACTAAAAAGCCTCTTGATGAAAGTGAAAGAGGAAAGTGAAAAAGTTGGCTTAAAGCTCAACATTCAGAAAATGAAGATCTTGGCATCTGGTCCCATCACTTCATGCGAAATAGATGGGGAAACAGTGGAAACCGTGTCAGACTTTAATTTTTTGGGCTCCAAAATCATTGCAGATGGTGATTGCAGCCATGAAATTAAAAGATGCTTACTCCATGGAAGGAAAGTTATGACCACCCTAGATAGCATATTCAAAAGCAGAGACATTATTTTGCCAACGAAGGTCCACCTAGTCAAGGCTATGGTTTTTCCTGTGGTCATGTATGGATGTGAGAGTTGAACTGTGAGGAAAGCTGAGTGCCAAAGAATTGATGCTTTTGAACTATGGTGTTGGAGAAGACTCTCGAGAGTCTCTTGGACTGCAGGAGATCCAACCAGTCCATCCTAAAGGAGATCAGTCCTGGGTGTTCATTGTAAGGACTGATGCTGAAGCTGAAACTCCAGCACTCTGGCCACCTCATGCGAAGAGTTGACTCATTGGAAAAAGGCCCTGATGCTGAGAGGGATTGGGGGCAGGTGGAGAAGGGGATGACAGAGGATGAGATGGCTGGATGGCATCACCGACCTGATTGACATGAGTTTGGGTGAACTCCAGGAGTTGGTAATGGACAGGGAGGCCCAGTGTGCTGCAATTCATGGGGTCGGAAAGAGTCGGACCCGCTGAGCCACTGAACTGAACTGAATGTCACCAAAGAAATTGTGTAAAAAGTTCAATTCAATATATATAGAAATAAAATGACAATGTTATTATTGATAAAGAATTTAACATCAAACAATGAACTCACTGGCTATGTAGTGTATATTTTTTCTGACTTGGACTCTCTTGTAAAGATGTTTTTAAATTAATAGCACGTTTGCATGTCCTGATTAGTCCATATTGGTTATTTATGAGGCAGTAAAGGGAGAGGTTTTTTTCTTTAATTTTACTGAAGTAGAGTTGATTTAAAATGGTGTGTTAATTTCTGCTGTACAGTAAAGTGATTCAGTTATATATATATATTCTTTTTAAAAATATTCTTTTCCATTATGGTTTATCACAGGCTATTGAATACAGTTCTCTGTGCTGTACAGTAGGACCTGGATATTAAAGGAGAGTTCTTCAGATTCTCCCTCCCTCTTTTCTTAGTGACATACAGACCCCAGAAAATTCAGATAAGTGTGAAGGCATAAGCTATGAGCTTGACTCCTACCTGTCAGAATGAGAGGACAGGGGAGAAAGAAACGCATGGCTCTGTCTTGCTTTGAGGACAGCTCATGATGTACCAGCTCCATAGCTTCTGTCTTTCAATTTGTACAGTGGCAGCCACATAGCTGCTTCAAGATGAATTTCATCTCCAAATGTTTAGAAATGTCATGAAGAAATGGAGACTGTCCTTGCAACAGCATAGGTGAGCCTGGAAAACCTTATGCAAAGTGAAACAAGCCAGACACAGAAAGACAAATAGTTCTTGATCTCACTGATACGTGGAATTTAAAAAGTCAAACTGTGTAGAGTCAGACAACTACAGTCGGGGTTGTCAGGGACTGGAATGGGGGATGGGCAAATGTTGGTCCTGGGGCATATGCTTTGTGTTACAAGATGAATGATTTCTGGGCAGTGAACAGCATGGTGACTAGAGTAAACAATACTGAATTGTACACTTGAAGCTGGTGAAGAGAGTAGATCTTAAGTATTCTCACCACACACATACACAAAGATAAGTATGTGAGGTGACAGATGCATTAATGAACTTGACTGACATAGTCATTTCATAGCGTATACATACACTGCATCATCACAACATACACCTAAAAAGAATCACATTGTACAGCCTAAATATATGCAATTTCTATTTGCCAATTAACCACAATAAAGCTAGAAGAAATAATAAAGCTAGAACTGAAGAATCACTTCACTGAGTGTGATGAAGACCCTTGTCGGGGAAGGGGAGCTGTGTGTGGCCTTCAGTGACCAGAAGGTTCTGGAATATCAGGGCAACAGCTGTTAGTTCTGCTTTTTTGTCTGGATGTCACTTACACAGGTGTGTTAGTTTATAAAAATTCAGCAAGCTGTACACGTCTGATATGTGCCACAAGCTTTATACAGTGATAGTCACTTTAACCAGAGAAGGCAATGGCACCCCACTCCAGTACTCTTGCCTGGAGGGTCCCATGGACGGAGGAGCCTGGTAGGCTCCAGTCCATGGGGTCGCTAAGAATCGGGCACGACTGAGCGACTTCACTTTCACTTTTCACTTTCATGCATTGGAGAAGGAGATGGCAACCCACTCCAGTGTTCTTGCCTGGAGAATCCCAGGGTCGGGGGAGCCTAGTTGGCTGCTGTCTATGGCGTCGCACAGAGTTGGGCACGACTGAAGCAACTTAGCAATAGCAGCAGTCACTTTAACATTTCAGGTTCTGTGAAAACTAACCATTTGATCTGTATGCAGCCTAATGTTTTCTTAAGGATGACTTTTGTTAAAAACAATGGAAATAAATGCATTCATTTTACATGTTGAGTCCAGTTCAGTTCAGTTGCTCAGTCACGTCTGTCTCTTTGTGACCCCGTAGACTGCAGCATGCCCGGCTTCCCTGTCCATTTTTATCATTGTAAAGCCAAAGTGTTTTGAGTTATATTGATACAACTTTCTTAGATAAAAGCCTTATTTATTTGTGAAAAAATCCTATGAGCACTAAAAAAATGCTTAGATTATGTTGCAATTAATTAGAATTGATTTCAAAAAATCTTACTTAAATGTCTCTGAAATTGGTTTTGTTCATCTGACTAGGTTTGTCATAATCTTGGGGCTCAGTTCGCCCTTTGCAGTGTGAAATTACTAAATGCGAATGAAACAATCATACCTTGGAATATCAAAGTGACAGAAGGTATTAGCAAAATATCTGCAAAATGGCTTGAGCTGTGTTAAATTAGTATGCCCAAACTGCTTTAGATGAGGCTAAAATAAACCTGAATCAGAGACACACTCTTAGAGGCATAAAGAAGACAGATGGAATGGCCCCAGAGGCAGGCAGATATGAACACTCCCGGCAGAGTCGTCACGGGTCTTTGGCATCAGCAGGAAAGATGCCTCATGACCAGAGTCTTGAATTAACAGATTCTCCAAATATTAGCAATGCTCCAAATATTCCCTGAGCCTCAGTCTTCTTGTCTGTTGAACGGTAATCCTAATACTAACCTTTTGGTTTGTCTGGGTTTAGAGAAAGTATATACCATGCACTTGGGTATAAACCTATAGCACAGCCAAGGACAAGAACAATGTGGAAGAAAGAACAGTTCTTTACAAAGTATAACTGCTGATCAAAGGTTATTTATTATCTTCATTTTACTTAAATGGATAAGTAAGAAACCGTTCTAAGCAGATTGATCATTTTAACATGTATTTATGAATTATTTCCTACCATGAAATTTCTTAATAGCATCCTAATTTGTGTGATCAATTAGAAATGTGGACATTGTTTCTAATCACTAGTCTAACTGTGCAAATTATTTATACCATGTGTCATTATGATGTAGCCCCATTTCCTTTTCTTCAAATGAGTACAGTTCCTTTCAAAGTAAATATTATCCAGCCATGCAAGTAGTTTGACCTTTCATGCCATTGTCTATCATTCATTCATTCATTCAACAAATATTTTTGGAGTAATAATTGTGTGTCAGATTGTTCTAGGTGCCCAGAATATAGTAGTGACCAACTCAGAGACCCAGTCCCTCATAAAGCATATGACAAAGAGACAGGCAAAAATAACTGTAATAAACAAATAGTATAGTATAGTAGTTGGTGATGTGTTATAAGGGGAAAAAAGGAACAGGGTAAGGGAGAATTGAGGGGGGTGGGTAGTTCTCATTGAGACGATGATACCTGACACTGAATGTGTCAGTGACACTGAAGCAGGTTAGGGATTTAGGCTGGCTGTCATGTAGGGGAAGAGCATTCCAGGCAGAGGGAATGGCCAGTGCAAAACCCAGGGCTGCAGGGGGCTGGGTGGGGCTGGAGTGGAATGAGCCAGACTGGCTTCTGGGAGGACCTCAGCTTCTCTCCCTGTGAAATGCAGTGTTTAAGCCCAGGAACTTACTGCATTAAAAAAAAAAAAAAGCATTTTAGATTTTAAAAGGATCAGCTGAGAAGGTACTTGGGGAGGACCAGGGTAAAAGCAAAGACCAGTTGAGTGGTGATGATCCAGATGAGAGGTGCTGGGGACTCCAGTGAGGCTGTGACAGTGGGGATGGCTGGATTTGGGATGTATTCTGAAGGAAGAATCAGGAGGAGTTTCTGACAGATTTGCATGGGATGTAACAGGACATAAACACATGCTTCTGTTTTCCCAGAAAATTATGGTGAAGGAAAACATTACATTTTTAAATTTGAAAGCTTGTACACTTTTGTTTGCTCAAAATGCATGCTTTCTATAGATTGTACGCAATGAAACTACATGTGAAACAAATGAAAGCTTTGTACACTGAGTTTTCAGAATGATATACTGTGTGTCTCAGCAGGAGAGGTCTCTGCAAGGGGGTCTTGGATGCCTGGTGGTCCTGCCTGCCGTGTCCCCTCTGCTTGGACTTTTAGAGGGTACCACGTGGTTGATGCTGTCAATCTATTTAATTTCCATCAACCAGAGTCAAAATGTCATTTAATGATTTAATTAATTGAGCTCTGTTGGCTCTTGACCTTGGGGTTTCCAAACCTGGGACTCAATCTGTCTTCCTTGCAATCTTTGCCAGGCTGTCTTAAGAATTTCATGTGACTGTCAAGGGAAAACTACCTTCAGTGCTTTCATCTGTCAGAATCCTGTCATTGCTGCAGACGTTGCTCATTGTGACTCAGGCTGTGAGGTGAGGCTTTGATTTTATTGTCACTTTCTTTTCTTTTAATGATCTGAGAGCACGCCTCCCTCCACTGCGTTGTGCACGTGCGTGTCACACTGCGTATTATTACATAATTGCTTTAATGCAGAATGTGAGCTGTTTCATCCTCTCACTAAAAAGATAATTCTGCAAAAAACTTTTTCAGTCCCCAAAGGTTTTATCTGACATTCTCACAGATGATGGAATATTTGAAATACTTATTAATAAAATAAATGTTAAGTGATCAATTGATTGATTAGTGAGAAGCTGGGTCTCTTTTTCTCAGGGACTCCTAGGACTGTTAAAACAACAACAAAAAAACACAACAATTGGTTAGGGGAAATTTATGACTCTTCCAGACTTCAGTGAACATAAGGTTAACTCTTGCTTTTTTGCAGTGTCTATTTTTAATGCTTTTTACTTTATTCTTCATAAAGACAATCCATTTTGTCTCCTTTGAGAATCATGGAAATCATTCTTAAATACTTTAGGGAATAATTGATGTGTTAACCTGTGTTAGTCATTTAATTCACTTTACATGTGTTAACGTTTTATTTGGGCTTGGACAAATGTATAATGATATGTATCCATCATTATAATTATTATACAGGCTATTTTCATCTGTATGCAGGTCAGGAAGCAGCAGTTAGAACTGGACATGGCACAACAGACTGATTCCAAATAGGAAAAGGAGTATGTCAAGGCTGTATATTGTCATCCTGCTTATTTAACTTCTATGCAGAGTACATCATGAGAAGCACTGGACTGGAAGAAACACAAGCTGGAATCAAGATTGTCAGGAGAAATATCAATAACCTCAGATATGCAGATGACACCACCCTTATGGCAGAAAGTGAAGAGGAGCTAAAAAGCCTCTTGATGAAAGTGAAAGTGGAGAGTGAAAAAGTTGGCCTAAAGCTCAACATTCAGAAAATGAAGATCATGGCATCTTGTCCCATCACTTCATGGGAAATAGATGGGGGAACAGAGGAAACAGTGTCAGACTTTATATTTTTGGGCTCCAAAATCACTGCAGATGGTGATTGCAGCCATGAAATTAAAAGACACTTACTCCTTGGAAGAAAAGTTATGACCAACCTAGATAGTATGTATAAAGCAGAGACATTACTCAAAAGCAGAGACATTACTTTGCCGACTAAGGTCCGTCTAGTCAAGGCTATGGTTTTACCTGTGGTCATGTATGGATGCGAGAATTGGACTGTGAAGAAGGCTGAGCATTGAAGAATTGATGCTTTTGAACTGTGGTGTTGCAGAAGACTCTTGAGAGTCCCTTGGACTGCAAGGAGATCCAACCAGTCCATTCTGAAGGAGATCAGCCCTGGGATTTCTTTGGAAGGAATGATGCTAAAGCTGAAACTCCAGTACTTTGGCCACCTCATGCGAAGTGTTGACTCATTGAAAAAGACTTTGATGCTGGGAGGGATTGGGGGCAGGAGGAGAAGGGGACGACAGAGGATGAGATGGCTGGATGGCATCACGGACTTGATGGACGTGGGTCTGAGTGAACTCTGGGAGCTGGTGATGGACAGGGAGGCCTGGTGTGCTGTGATTCATGGGGTCGCAAAGAGTCAGACATGACTGAGCGACTGAACTGAACTGAAACAACCTCTGGGCTCTGTCCTTTTTATCTCTTCCCTCCACCACCCCTGTAACCACTAATCTTTTTACTGTCTCCATAATTCTACCTTTTCCAGAATGTCATAAAATTAGAACGATTAATAATTATGTAGCCTTTACAGATAATCTTCTTTGCTTTATAATATGTGTTTAGGATTACTCCCTTTTCCCCCGTGGGTCTGTCTGGATGTGCAAATTTATTCACCTACTGAGGACCTGGTGACTCAGTGGAAAGAATCTGCCTATGATGTAGGAGACGTGATGAGAGCTGCGAGTTTGACCTGTTGGTCGGAAAGATCCCCTTTAGAAGGAAATGGCAATCCACTCCAGTGTTCTTGCCTGGGATATGTCATGGACAGGGGAGCCTGGCGGGCCACAGTCCATGGAGTCTCAATAGAGTCAAACACGACTTAGCAACTAAACAAGACAACCGAAGGACATCTTGGCTGCTCTAAGTTTTGGCAGTTATAAATAAATGTTTATTCTATAAACATTTGAAATGTGTACACTATGAACATCTGTGTGCAGGTTAAAGTGTGGACCTCAGTTTTCAACTGTCTTGGGTGTATGCCAAGAAGTTTAATTATTAAGGTCATATGTTAAAAAATGTCTAGTTTTATAAAAAACTTCCAAACTGTCTTCCAAAGTGGCTGCTCCGTTTTTACATCCCACCGGCAGTGAATGAGAGTTCCTGGTGCCCCACATGTCATCAGCATTTTGTGCTGTCAATGTTTCAGATCGTGGCCATTCTAATAGATGTGTCGGGTTGTCTTGTTGTTTGAGTTTGGATTTCCCTGATGACATATGATCTGGAACATCTTTCCATATGCATTTTTGCCATTCGTATATCTTTTTTGGTGAGGTGTCTTCTAAAATTTTTGGCCCATTTAGAAATTGCATTGTTTTCAATAAATAATGTGTTTGTAAATAAACACGTATTTATCCAATGTGTCTTTTGCAAACATTTTCTCACATTTCTAATTCTCTTGATGTTGTCATTCACACATCAGAGTTTTTAATTTTAATGAAGTCTGGCTTATGGACTATTTCTTTCATGGATTGTGTCTTTAATGTTGTATGGTATTAATATATTTTGATTTTACCTCCTAGTTTGGAATGACCATTCAGAGGTTTGTGTCTCCTTTTTGGTGCCAAGACTCACAGGTGTAACTGGGATGTTCTATGAACACGTGCATCACAACGTCACAGTGGCTAAACTCACTGGATGTTCAAGTCACACACTGCACAAGAATAACAACCTTATATTCAGAAAAGATAACTTCAACCAAATTAGATTTCCTGACTCAAAGCCACATAAACAGTTATTCCCAGCAAAATAATTACATTCTTCAGAAAAAGAAATCAATGTGATGGCAACTGCAGCAACTGTATCCTTGTTAAAAGAAACAAAAAGTAGAAAAGAAATTGCCAACTAAAGAAAAGACAAGGAAAGCAAAGTTCATTATTGCCAGAATATCAAGGAAGATATTCTCTGGAGGAGGGAAGGAGGATGTTATATAACTGGGATTTTCCTGGCTAATATGTTGAAACTATGGAGGGATAAAACTTCAAATTATTGTTCTCAGAGATTCTCTAGTTTCAGGGTAGAAAGACAACATATGTGGCTTTGGTTCTGACCATTTCTTTCTACAAGGCAAATCTTGCTAGAGTTTTTTTGACTTCCAAGTATTGTGCCCATGACCTAGTATTGTACTGGAGCTGGACTACGCTGATTCAAGGTGGTTATCTAAGCTCATACACTACCAACTTCCTCTTCAGTTCCAGCATAGTGGTGGTTTAAGATCAGCCAAGGTAGGGAAATATTTACACAACAGAAATTGGCAAACACTTAAACCAGTCCTGCCTACAAGTGTCCACTATTAATGAGTCTCCAGCATACCATCAGCCTGATCCTGTGAACTCTGATAAAGCAGGTACCACTACTGTTTCCATCTCCACACAGAGACAGCATCTTCTTAGTGATGCTGCGTGCATAGCAAATAAGCCACTAATCATTTATAGGGTGAGAATTACAAGATCTTTTCTACAGTACGTTTCCTCTGTAGAGTGAATTAGTCTGCATATTCTTTTACAGTTTATAAAATACATGAACCTTTACAGACTCATTCTCATTTTTTCCTACAACATTCCCAGGTACAGTAATTATTATTCCATATAACTTATGAAGAAAGTACAGAAGAGAGAGACTGTCAATTACTCAGAATCAGAGAGTTTATTTAATTGGTGTCTTCTTTTTTCCCTGCACTGTCATTGTGTGGAAGGACAGAAATATTATTCATATATAGATATTTTTGTTTTAATGTGTTAATTATAATCTTAATCCTTATAACAATCTATCTTGATAATGTTTTGAAATTCAAGCTATTTGTAATTAATGCTTATAGCATTAGAAAAATTTTTGACATAATGATAACAGTAATTACCTTTAGATGCTTATTATGTGTGGATGTTGTGCTAAGCATTTACCTACACAATCTCATTCAACACTCCCAGGATACTATAAATACCCACATTTATATAAAAGAATGGATACAACAGTAGAGAACTTGCCCCAGATGGCACAGTGGAGGTGGGGATCTGCAGGATATCTCTGATGCTCCACTCTGTGGCTTTCATCACTGTGTACACATTGCTGCAGCCACCACTTGGTGATTTCCCTTCTCCATATTCATTTAAAGAGGTTTTTTCTTACACAGATTAGCTTAAATGCATTGTAATTTGCGACCAGATATCTTTAAACAACGACCAGATATGTCATTGTTTTGACTTTAATAATCTTCCTTCCTTCATGGATCTTGTCATTTATATATCAGTTCAATACCTATGCAGTGAAAAGAAGGCAATGTCCAGTTTTTAAGTGCCCTGCCTCCACAGTCAGAGTTTATAAATGGGATTATTCATATTTAATTCAAAGAATTGCCTAGAGGACTCCTTCTCAACCTTTCACAAGTCAGGACAAGTGCACAGAAAAATCACATCTGAGCAGCTGGCTGGGTGCAGAGGTAAGCCTGCCTCAAGCTCAGAGCTGGCTGGATCTCAGTATCTGGAACTACCTATCCCCACCCTTGCCCCCCAGGGAGATGTGTGGCCATGGGATCATGGGCAGCATCGACGGGATCCAGGGAACCTGGTACACAGATGACACTGTGTTAGTTCCACTTGATTAGATCTAGTTAGAGACTTCCCTGCATTTGATGCAAACTCAAGATTGTTCAGTTCAGTTCAGTTGCTCAGTCGTTTCCAACTGTGACCCCATGGACTGCAGCACACCAGGCTTCCTTGACCATCACCACCTCCTGGAGTTTCTCAAACTCATGTCCATCGAGTCAGTGATGCCATCCAACCATCTCATCCCCTGTCGTCCTCTTCTCCTGCTTTCAATCCTTCCCAGCAAGAAGGTCTTTTCTAATGAGTCAGTTCTTCACATCAAGTGGCCAGAGTATTTACTGGAGATTCAGCTTCAGCATTAGTCCATGAATGTTAGAGAGCTGAAATGTATCTGCTGTGTGTCACTTTGTCACCGTTTCATCCCAACATCCCTCCCCTCCCCTCCATATTTTATGGCTGTAGGGCAGGAAATTAAAATACCAAGTATTTGAAATGATGTCAAAAATCCTAGTCAAACCAAGTGTGGCGCCCTCCCGGTAGGAAAATGCAGGAAACCAGTGGTGTTAAGAAGCGGGAATCATGGGAAACAAAGAAAGCCTTTGCGTCACTTCCTCTCCGTTTGCTGACGCCCCTCCAGGCTGGCCCTTCTTTCACGCACTCCAAGACAGCCTCCGCCCTCTTCTCGATACTCTCATAGGGAAAAGACCTGCAACCTTGTTGCTCCCCAAAGTTGATTCTGTAATTAAAACAGTGTGATGTGTGATGACCTCAGCTGGAGCCTTGACACACAGTTAAAGATCTCTCAGCTTGGCGCTACTCCAGCCCGACACCTGCCGTGGGAAGGGGCTGTGGGTGCCTTCCTTCCCTGGACTCAGCCAGACACTGGACCTTTCTTTTGCAGCCCCTACAGACATCCTGTGCCTCCCATGGCTGAGAACTGCGGTTTCCAGCTGGCCATCTAGGACTCCTTTCTCAGGCCCCGGCCATATGTTCTAAACATCCCTGGCATCCTTCTCAGGGGGTCTTCCTGTCCCTTCAGGGGACCCTTTAACACAAGCTACCGGACATCCCCTCCCATCCTTCTCCAGCACAGTCTGTCGGCCCACAGCAGATACACAGCTTAGAACTGTCATCACGCCAGTGCTGTTCCTTTCCAAAACATAAGACTGTGCTATAAAAGGACACTTCAGGCAGCTTATGACAACTGAGGTTTCTCAGCTCTAAGTCATTAGCTTCCTCTGCCCTTCAAATGCATGGAGCCCATAGTGAGTTCTTTGGGTGGTCAGTTGAAGCCCCCTACTCTTCTGATAGTGAACTGCTCTCATCCCTTTCTCGTGGCTACAGAATGTATCTTTACCTTTCGTAACCACTTCAGTTTCAAACCTTGTGTACTTTCGGTGAGTGCCCTTAGAGTCACACCATAGGTCCTGAAACACCCCTCTATAGGTTCTGCAAGTTTAGCTTGTGACCTTCCTTGGGAATATCAGGCTGGTTTAATTGTTATGTTGCAGCTGCTGCTGCTGCTGCTAAGTCGCTTCAGTCGTGTCCGACTCTGTGCGACCCCATAAATGGCAGCCCACCAGGCTCCTCTGTCCCTGGGATTCTCTAGGCAAGAACACTGGAGTATGTTGCAGAGAGAAAGCCAATTCTGACTTAATGTTGGAAGCTGTTTCTTTGACTTGATCTTCATCGCTTTTGTTATAATCATACTAGCCTCAGAGGATCCTGTCCCACACTGCCTGACTGTAAATTTAAGTGTGATTGTTCAGCTCAAAGAGAGATAATTTGACCCTGCCCACCTGTGAATTGGGCTTCCCTGGTGGCTCAGATGGAAAAGAATCTGCCTGTGATAAGGGAGACCCGGGTTGATCCCTGGGTTGGGAAGATCTCCAGGAGGAGGGCATGGTAATCCACTTCAATATTCTTGCTGGAGAATTCCATGGATGGAGGAGCCTGGCGGGCTACAGTCCATGGGGTCGCAGAGTTGAACACGACTGAGAGACTAATACATACACATCTATGAATAGAAGAGGTTAACAAACCCCTTCCAAAGTCTGGCCATTGAGTTGGAGATGTTTTGCAAGACTGAAAACCGTTTCACTTCACTTTCCCACTGCCTCTCCCTCTCTGTTCTACCTTTTGACTTTAGTTCCTCATTGCTTCTTTCTCTTCACTCTACAAAAGAACCTGGTATCCAGATCCAGACAAGATGGGCATTTTGAGATGGTAGCCTGTTATCTTCTCAGCCACCTGGCTCCTCGAATAAAGTCCCTTCCCAGTTATAATGGTAAAATTGCTACTAAACCAAATCAGAATTACTACCTATGTTTAGATAATTTAATTGTCTAGGTATGTGACTTTACACAGGTGAAATAAAACAGAAACTCTCTGAGGGTGCTATGATAATTGAGGATAAATTCATCAGTAGATTAAATCAGTAGCGTAGAGTTTTAAATTATCCCAAAGGACATAATTACAGTTTAGATGATGTGAAATTGGAAATAATGTTTACGATTTTAGCATGTGAGACTGGAACTCAAGGCAACCCTGATAGGAAATTAGAGGACAGAAAAATAATTATTCTTGCTACTCTAATCCTTGGAAGCTTGCCAGATTCCAGTCGATCACGCTGCAATCAGGACATCCTGGTGCTGTGGTTGCCTGGCAACCATTCTCCTCCCATTTTTTTTCTCTTCCAGGGGTGCAGGACACCATGTCATTTGGGACTGAAGTCTGCAGATAAGAAATTCAATCTCATGACATCAGCCAGAGCTTATTTGGTGTGGACACAGCCTGGGGTTTAATGTCAGACAAACCCAAATTCAAATATTGACCTTGGAGAAGATAATTAACCTTTTTGGAATTTGCATTAAAGCTGAATTCAGGTTTCTGTTGCTATCCTAAAGTAGATTATCTCCATGAAACCTTTGCAAGCTGAAATGGTGTAGCGTTAAGAGGCGGTTACCTTAGGACACCTCTTGCTAATGGAGGCACAAAATTAAGATAAAGCGCAGATGCTCATAGCCACATTTCAGTGTTCTGGAGGTGGGATGCTGAGGTGCTGAGTGTGGTTTGGGGGAAGCACCATGGCGTGGCCACCCTCACTGCTTGGTTGTGCACCACTGCCTCTGTAACTGCTCAGCTACCTGCAAGACAAATGCTACTTTCACTTCCTGCCTTTTGTTCTGTAAAGGTGAATTTCTTTCCATGTGGAAACAGAAACTAATGCAGATCTTTCCTAAAAGCAAAGTGGCATAAGAGGAAGAGGGGTGGGAGGAGGTTATCCACAGTTAACCAAGCAATTTTTTTTTTCCATTCAAAAAAATAGTTGCAGAGTGCTGGGTAGCAGGAATTTAACAGTGAAGGGGAATGTGGTTGCTATCCTTCTGAAGACTACAGTCTAAAGGGTGCGATGACTAGATATGAGTAGCTGGGAATAAACAAGCATGCAGGCTGTGGTCGTGGCTGGGAGGGAAGCAAACAGCGGGATGGAGGTGGTTAGACAGAAAATACAAGGGGAGACCTGCCTTAGGGGAGTGAAATCAAAGAAGCTCCTTTAAAGAAGGGACATTTAAGAAGAGACCCCGAAGGAGCCTGCCAAGAAGTGGCTCCGAGTTCGAGAAGAAGTCAGAATGGATTATAGCTATTATACCACGAGGCAGGACTGGGCTGTGCATGAAGGGATTTATGTACTGGGCAGCATGTGGAACAAACAGGGAGACACAGCACTCTGAGTCCTGAAGAGTCCCCTCTGGGAGTGCCAGCTCAGGTCTCCAAAGCCCTGGCTGCAGAGGCTGCGGTGGGCAGTGGCAACCTGGGGAAACTCTGCCCTGTTCTAGTTCTTCCAAAGCCATCTGTGTAAAACCCTGTAGTGTGCTAGGAACCAAGGGTGTTAGCTTATAGTGAAAAACATTTTAATGCAAATTGGAATCCATAATTCCTTAACCTGTGTGAGTGTGAGTGCTCACTCATGTCTGACTCTATGTGACTCCATGGACTGTAACCCACCAGGCCCTTCTGTCCATGGGATTCTCCAGGCAAGTATACTGGAATGGGATGCCATTTTCTCCTCTAGGGGATCTTCTCGATGCAGGGATGAAATCCACGTCTTTTATGTCTCTTGCATTAGCAGGCTGGTTCTTCACCACTAGAGCCATCTGGGAAGTTAATTGTTCACTGTGGATCATCAAAAAAGCAAGAGAGTTTCAGAAAAACATCTGCTTTTGCTTTATTCACTACGCCAAAGCCTTTGACTGTGTGGATCACAATAAACTGTGGAAAATTCTGAAAGAGATGGGAATACCAGACCACTTGACCTGCCTCTTGAGAAATCTGTATGCAGATCAGGAAGCAACAGTTAGAACTGGTCATGGGACAACAGACTGGTTCCAAATAGGGAATGGAGTACATCAAATATTGTCACCCTACTTCTTTAACTTATATGCAGAGTACATCAAGCAAAATGTCAGGCTGGATGAAGCACAAGCTGGAATCAAGATTGCCGGGAGAAATATCAATAACCTCAGATATGCAGATGACACCACCTTTATGGCAGAAAGTGAACAAGAAATAAAGAGTCTCTTGTTGAAAGTGAAAGAGAAGACTGAAAAATTTGGCTTAAAGCTCAACATTCAGAAAACGAAGACCATGGCATCTGGTCCCATCACTTCATGGGAAATAGATGGGGAAACAGTGACAGCCTTTATTTTGGGGGGTTCCAAAATCACTGCAGATGGTGACTGCAGCCATGAAATTAAAAGACACTTTCTTCTCAGAAGAAAAGCTATGACCAACCTAGACAGCATATTAAAAAGCAGAGACATTACATTGTCAACAAAGGTCCATCTAGTCAAGGCTATGGTTTTTCCAGTAGTCATGTATGGATGTGAGAGTTGAACTATAAAGAAAGCTGAGCGCTGAAGAATTGATGCTTTTGAACTGTGGTGTTGGAGAAGACTCTTGAGAGTCCTTTGGACTGCATGGAGATCCAACCAGTCCATCCTAAAGGAAATCAGTCCTGAATATTCATTGGAAGGATTGATGCTGAAGCTGAAACTCTAATACTTTGGCCACCTGATGCGAAGAACTGACTCATTGGAAAAAACCCTGATGCTGGGAAAGATTGAAGGTGGGAGGAGAAGGGGACAACAGAGGACGGGATGGTTGGATGGCATCACCAATGTGATGGGTATGAGTTTGAGTAGGCTCTGGCAGTTGGTGATGGACAGGGAAGCCTGATGTGCTACAGTCCATGGGGTTGCAAAGAGTTGGACACGACTGAGCAACTGAACTGAACTGAACTGTGAAACCTCAGTGCAGCATTGGGAACACTGAGCAGCTCAATAAATACATGTAAAAATCTGTAGGACAGGAACAAATGAATGATCCAGGCACTAAAGAATATCATAACACTAAGCTGTTTATTACATCCACTGCAAATCTTAATTAATTCTTGTTTAAAAGGATTTCATGTAGCCAAGATAAAAGATCCTGTGATGAAAATAACTATTGTTGTTATAAAGTTTGCAGCCTCTGTAAACACTTATTCAGTATCCTCCTCTGATTGCCTTAATTTTCCTTGTTAAAATATTTATTTTTTCATGGTTATTTCAAACTTGTTTATAATAAGCAAAATATGACAGTTTATCATTTTTTGAAAGAGGAAGAAAATTGCCTGTAAACCATGCCTCCATCATTAACTCTGTGACCTCTAGAGCACAGAAGGGAATTCTCATGACAAATTTGGATGTGTAGCATTTGGAGGAGGCAAATAAAATTGTGCAGACAGTTGTGGAGATTACTGCACACAGAATCTATCAGCTTCTAGGAAAGAAAGGACTTTTCCTGGTGGACACAAGTAGAGATCGTTTTTCAAACGTTGGTACCGTTTTCTTTCTTTTGACCTAAAGCCCATTTACCACTAAAGTCTGTCAGTCTCATCTTGTGTTTCCCCCACTGCCCCAGAATTAACTGAGCCTTCGGAACCAACCATCATTAAATTTATTGACTGTATAGATCTTTTTCAAATTCTCTTGATAATATACTGTAATTTTATGTTTTAAATTTATTTCCAAAACAATCCAAGCTGACCAAAATAAATATAGGATGATAGTAATGGAATAAAAGAAAAACAATTAGTCCCTCTCATGGAGAGAAATACAGCATTTATTCGGTAAATGTTTTAGAGAAACTTCTACATTTTGCTTATTTGCATGTTTTTAAATGTGGTATGCCATCCATGGTTTTTTCCAGCCATTTTTAGCAAAACTTATCCATACATAGATAAAATTATTTTGTCCTTATTTCAGTAACCATATATGTTTATACATAATATGTGTAATATGTACATCAGAATTTAATTTTATCAATCACTATTTCTTGACATAGAGCTAGTTATCAACTTTCAAGTCTTATAAACAGTATCAAGATAATACCCTTAAATAAATTTTGCATGTACTTCTGATTGTCTTTAATATGTGGAAATGGAACTTATTAACCAAGATTTTATACAGTTTTCAGCATGTCATACCATTGCAAGTTGCCCTCCAAAAGTGTAAAAATGTATGCTCTCACACTGGGTCACATAACCATATCCTGAAACTAAACCAATGTGAAAATATAATGTGATGTTCAAAGTTGAACTGAGATTAAAATCATGTGCTAATTTTAATTAATGTGCTAATAGTAATGATAATTTAAGTATGCGGTAATTTTGAAGAAGGATAATGTCTCAGAACTGCCTTGGAAAATTAGCCGTCCGTCTCTTCTTGGCAAAAGGAGGCATGGAGGCAGGGGTTTAACTCTAGAGGATGTCAGATTCAATGCAGCTGGATTCAGAGGCGTGAACTGCTGTGAAGGGCATTCAGTGGCCATTAGAGAGCAGAGCACAGCCAGGAAATGACCCAACACAGAAGGCTCCTGTTTACTTATCACAGAGAGACGGATGAGGTGCTATGATCTGCCCAGATCATAGCTCTTCTAGGCGTTAGAGCGAGTAGGAAAAGTGTGGGTGTGTTTCTCAGCCTCCACAGGCGTATTCATTTCAGGGAAAAGATGTGGACAATGGAAGAATTCCACAGCTATACAAGGCAGTATTTGAAAAATAACAATTAAGTTGCACAAGTCAGTGTAATTTATGGGGAAAAAGGTGAAATCTGAACTGAATATTGCAGGGTGGGCCGAGCTGGGGTAGGAAGAAAAGCAACACAATCCAAACAATCAGAAATGAACTGGAATGTGGCATAACGAATTCTCATCAGACCCTTTGGTTGGAAAGGGAGGAGGCTGTTGCCAAGTGTCACACGTGATGTGGAAAGATTTGCTAGAGCACACGTGAAAGGGTTGGATTCTAGGCTAAGAAAATTCCACTCTAACCTAGGAATTAAAGTGAGTCACTTAAGGGCCTCTGTATAGGGACATAAAATGAAGGTCATGATTCATCTGTTGGTACAGGCATGCATAACAAATATTTATTGAAGACCTACTATGGGCTGCATATTAGGAAAGAGAATTAGGTTTAAAACATATATATATATATATATATTTATTTATTTATTTATTTTTGACTGTGTCAGGTCTTAGTTGTGGTATATGGGATCTCAGACATACAGCCGGAGATTGAACCCATGTCCCCTGCACTATAAGGTGGATTCTCAACCACTGGACCACCAGGCAAGTCTCTCAGATGCTTTTTAAAAGTTGCTGGAAGAATAAAGCCTACAGTTTGCACAGAACTATTCATGGAAATACTAAAGTTACTTTGGCTTTGCTGCCATAGACAAATCAAATCATAGAGAACAAGAGTGCATGCTGGGAAGATAGTTGTCCCTTGTCACATGTTCCCATGTGCAGGGACCTGGGCTGTAGAAAAGCTCTGGTCCCCTCCCTACCATGTGGACTGGAGGTCACTGGGAGAGAAGTCATATGTCTGCAGGGTGGGATCAAGCCCCTTCCAGGCTCTGTCTTGTGGAAACAGCCTGTCACTTCTCCCGTCGTTCACACTGTGACCTTTCTGAGTACACTCTGTCCTGCTGAAGGGACCCAGAGTTGCCCAGCTCCATCAGTAATTAAGTGGGTAACTGATTCCCAGGAAGTAAAAGTATTTGTAAGCCCACTTGGCCACATCTGAAAACACTCAACCAGTTTTGCCAGGAGTGAAGCTGGCCCTTGATCTCTTGGTGATTTCTGAGAGCTAAGTGTCCTGAAACAATGCAGGGAAGAAGTTATTTGCCCCTTCCCATCACGGAGCTGAAGCTCCAATACTTTGGCCACTTGATGTGAATTGAGAACAGCTGACACTTTGGAAAAGACCCTGATACTGGGAAAGATTGAAAGCAGAAGGATAAGAGGATGCAGAGGATGAGATGGTTGGATGGCATCACTGATTCAAGGGACATGAATTTAATTGAACTCTGGGAGATGGTGAAGGACAGGGAGGCCTGGTATGCTGCAGTCCATGGAGTCACAGAGTTGGACATGTCTTAGTGAGTGAACAACAACAACCATGGGGGTAAGTTGTGATATGGGGCACCTAAAATATGTCTTCTTTCAGGCTTTTGTTTTCTGAAAGCCTGAATTCTAGAGGACATTTTGCAAGAAAGGTTGAAAGAATCCTGTGCTTTTAGGAGAGTGGCTCTCAGATTCAGTGGGTAATCATGAGGGTCCCTAAGGCTCAGACAGAGACAGGGTCCCCAGGAGCTTTGGTTTTGTAGATCTGTGTCCAGTACCCTGGTAGATGAGCACAACTGAGGGGTGCATCTCACAAGCCTGGACTCTCAGCCCTGAGTTCCCAGCTTCAGGGGACTCCAGTGCCTGGGGCTGGTGAGCATGGGGCTGAATTACTGCATGTAAAGTGGGATGACCATGTATGTCAGCCTTCCTGGAACAGCCCTGGCTTATTCTGTGTTATCCTGGAGTAATTTTAGGGCCTCCCTTTTAACGCTTCAGCGGGCCCCATTTGGGATGATAAATTGTAAAGTCACCCTTAACATATTTCAGAGACCAGGCAGGACTGTGCCGTAAGGATCCTAGTGGTGAGAAGTGTGGACAATAGTGAAGTGAATGAAAGTGTTAGTTGCTCAGCTGTGTCTGACTCTTTGTGACCCCACAGACTGTAGCCCACCAGACTCCTCTGTCCGCAGGATTTTTCAAGCAAGAAATACTGGAGTAGGTAGCTGTTTCCTTCTCTAGGGGATCTTCCCCACCCGGGGATCTTCCCCACCCAAGGATCAAACCCAGGTCTCCTGCATTCCAGACAGATCCTTTACCATCTGAGCCACCAGGGAAGCCCATGGACAATAGTAAATTAGTAAGAAATCCTCAACCAAACCTCAGTAGATAGAAGCTCCTCACATGTAACTTCACATAGCCCTTTCCAGGGGCTGGGGTTGGATCCCATCTTCCTTTTCTGGCTTCCAAATCTTTAGTTTTCAGTCTGTGATGTAGGACATGCTTCAGATTCTTCCAAAACGTCAAGGATAGATTTCTCACCAGGGCCCACACATTCAGTAAGACATAGAAATGCCTGGTATTATGGACTGAATGTGTGTGTCTCTGCCAAGTTCATATGTAGAAATCCTAGGTCCAAAGTGATGCTATTAAGAGATGAGGGCTTTGAGGAATGCTTAGGTTGTGAGGGCAGAGCCCACATATGGGATCAGTATCCTTATACGAAGAGACACTGACGTGTTGTGGCCTCTCTCTGCTCTCTGCTGGGTGAGGAAGTGGCTGTTTATAAACCAGAAGGGGCTCCCAGAGTCCAACTGCATGGGATATATTGACCAGCCAACAGTGAGAAATGTCTGCTCCTGAAGCCACCTAGTCTGTGGTATTTTGTAATAGCAGCCAGACTGATTAAGGTGTTCGGGAACTTATATTTGGTTAATAACATATGGCTCAAGTGGTAAAACAAAACAAAACAAAACAAAACAAAACAAAACCCCAGCTGCCAGTGTGGGAACCACAGGAGATGTAGGTTTGATCCCTGGGTTGGGAAGATCCCTTGGAGTAGGAGGTAGTTACCCACTCCAGTATTCTTGCCTGGAGAATCCCATAGACAGAGGAGCCTGGCGAGGTGCAGTCCATGGGGTCACAAAGAGTCAGACATGACTGAGAACACACATGCACTATAATAACATGTAGGTTCTTTATCACAGGGCATCCTCCACTGCTGCTTCCCTGTCCACCTCCTTGTAGCCACATGGGAATCCTCCAGTGACCCTTCAACTCGTCGGCTAGGTCCCCCAGCTCAGGGCTTCAGCCTTTGATGTCTCTTCCTCTGGCGATGCTCTTGCGGACTTTTATGTATATTCTGCTCCCTCACCTGAAATCAGGTCGCTGCTCAAATGTCCTTTCCTCAATGGCCCTCCTACAGCAGACCTAGCGAAGGGCATTCATATAGCCCCTTCCTGCTCCTCTGGACTGTCTATTCTCTTGCTGGGCTTTATTTCTCCCTTTAGTTTTTTCTTTTTCATTCGTTCTTCTTTTTTTAAAAATGTGAATGTCATGGTATCTTAACTCTGGGGAGAAGTTTCTTTTTTTCTAGCAGATACGAGTTTTCTCATAGTTCATTTTTTAAGGTGAATTTTTATTGGAGTATAGTTGTTTTACAACATTGCGTTAATTTCTACTGAATCAGCTATGCATGTACATATATCCCCTCTGTTCCCTTTGCTATACAGTAGGGTCTCATTAGTTGTTTATTATATACACAGTGTAAGTAGTATGTATGTGTCAATCCCAGTCTCCTAATTCATCCCACTCCCCTTTCCCTCCTTGGCGTCTGTACATTTATTCTCTATGTCTGTGTCTCTGTTTCTGTTTTGCAAATAAAAACATCTATACCATTTTTCTAGATTCCATGTATATACCCTAATTTAATATATAATATCCCATAATTCTTAATAGTTTTTGGCACAATGTCCTTACTTGCATATCTGATTACTAACCCTCTTCTCCTCCTATAAGGTAGGCTACTAGATAGCATATTAAAAAGCAGAGACATTACTTTGCCAACAAAGGTCCATCTAGTCAAGGCTATGGTTTTTTCCAGTGGTCATGTATGGATGTGAGAGTTGGACTGTGAAGAAAGCTGAGCACTGAAGAATTGATGCTTTTGAATTGTGGTGTTGGAGAAGACTCTTGAGAGTTCCTTGGACTGCAAGGAGATCCAACCAGTCCATCCTAAAGGAGATCAGTCCTGGGTGTTCTTTGGAAGGACTGATGCTGAAGCTGAAACTCTAATACTTTGGCCACCTCATGCAAAGAGTTGACTCATTGGAAAAGACTCTGATGCTGGGAGGGATTGAGGGCAGGAGGAGAAGGGCACGACAGAGGATGAGATGGCTGGATGGCATCACTGACTCGATGGCTGTGAGTCTGAGTGAACTCCGGGAGTTGGTGATAGACAGGGAGGCCTGGCGTGCTGCGATTCATGGGGTCGCAAAGAGTCGGACACGACTGAGTGACTGAACTGAACTGAACTGATGCATTCTGTTAATAAGAATTTTCTAAGACTCCTCTCAATTTTGATATGCATTGGTGAGAAAAGGAGGTACAGAAAGAGAATAATATTTATTTGATACTTTATATAGACCAGCCTCCAGGCAAACCCTACCTGTGAAAGTGAAAGTCATATCTGACTCTTTGCCACCCTGTGGACTATACAGTCCATGGAATTCTCCAGGCCAGAATACTGGAGTAGGTAGCTTATCCCTTCTCCAGCAGATCTTGACCCAGGAATCAAACCAGGGTCTCCCACACTGCAGGCAGATTCTTTACCAGCTGAGCCACAAGGGAAGCCCCTTCCTACCTGTCTATTTATCTAATTACCTGTCTATCCATCTAATTACCTGTCTATCCATCCATCTAAACTTCTATCAGCTATCTAATTATTTACCTGTCATCTATCTAATTATCTATCCATCTACCCATCCATCCATCATCTACCTATCCATCCATATAATCATCTATTACCTATTTATCTAATTACCTAACCATTTATCTAATTATCTATCCATCCATATAATCATCTATCTTAACCAGACATTCACACATCACATATGTAAAATATCATCTGAAATATCTAGAAATTAAAGAAAGATAATATTTCTCTTGAATTATCCAGAGACTTGCTTCAGGTTGACTCTAATTTCTGCTAAGAGATCTTTGAATATATTCCATTAAGTGTTGTTTAAAATAGCACCTAAATGCATCCCTTTAAAAGTACTAGCATCCTATGTTTTGTGAAGCATAATGATAAATCTGTCATCTTAATCTGCTTTTCTCTATCATTAGTTATAATGCAGCTATTAGGTTAACAATACTGCTGCTATATAAGGTGCACTAATTTTACATTAGGATTAAATGTTAAGGAAAATTATATCTTCCTTCAAGAAAATTATTGAAGTATAAATATAGTATAATAGTGTTTGAATACCTTTCAGAGAACATCTAGGCAACTGCTTTTTAAACAGAAAGAGGTCATTGAGGACACAGGCTCTAAATAATCCAGGTTATTATAATATCTAAAAGATGTCCAATAATAGAATGGAAAATAGACTATTCTGAGTAATAAAATAATCCAGATGGGACTTCAAGGGGTCGTTTGCTTTAGAATCTACCAGATTTCAGTTTCAGTTGAAGTCCATGGAAAACTGAAATACTTCAGGTATGTCAGAGAGACAGATGGACAGGCAGCTGCAGTGCAGAGGCAAGAATGCTTCAGTCTCTCGGCCTTAGATTCCTTCTACACTCCTGACACAGGAGTGAAAATATCTATTTAGATAACTGCTGGAAATTATGCCTGCAACTTTGATCTAAATCAGTGTCAGCAAAGTAAAGGCCAGGCAATAATTTAGGCTTTTCTTGCCAGAAGCTTCTGTCCCAAGCACTTAACTCTGCTCTTGTAGATGAGAAGCTGCCTTGGACAAGGTAAATGAACACGGGGAAGCTGGGTTCCAATAACACTCTGATTTAAAACAAAACAAAACAAAACAAAAGATGACTAGCCGCACTTGGCCCAGGCCATGGTTTGCTGATCACTACTCTGAATAGCAAATAGTACATTTTAAAAGCTTGTGGCAAATTCTTTAAGTGCTACTATCTCCTAGTAGAATTCATATGTCTGAGGTATTTCTAGATTTCAGATTTTTAACACATTTTGAATGAATTGTTTTTGTTTTCATATGCAGTTATTGAAATTAGACAAATATTTATCTGCCCCTCACTACAAGCTAGCTGCTTGTCTGGGTGCCAATGATGCCCTAGTGAATAAAAGGATCAAAGACCTTTGCCTCATGCTACTTATATCCCAGTGGGAGAGAGGTGGATGATAATATATGAATAAATCACATAGTATTTTTGAAGGTGACACGTGCCTTGGAAGCAGAATAAGGGTGGGACAGGGCAAAGGGGATGAAGACAGTGACGTGGGAGATGGTGACAGTTTGCTTCATCAGACTGAGTGGTCAGGGCGGAGGTCATGCAAATGAATGCAAGCCAACTGGAAGATGCAGTACAGATGTCTGGAAGAGCTTCTTGAGGAGGAAAGGCCAGAACTAAGGTTGTAAACAGACAGGGGCCAGTGTGGCAGGAGGTGAGTGCTGAGCAAGCAGTGGGGGGCGGGGGCAGGCAGCGATGCAGAACTAAACCAGAGGCAAGAATGGGGCAGGGCCAGACCCACTGGGAGGGCTTCACTCTTGCTGTGAAAGAAACACAGGACCTCTGAGAGACTTTAAACAGAAGAGTGGCGTAAGATGTTTACATTGTCAGGGTGACTTTATTATGCTAGACCCTAAGCTAGTAGTAAAATATGATGAATGCTAACAGCAGAGAGTGAGGCTTTAGTAACTCCAGGTATAACATGCCCATATTCTTGAATCTGAGAAATTATTTCCTACCATATCAGTAAATAAGAATGTAACAGTAATCAGCAATTGCAGCCACAATAGATAGTGAGTTGGTGAGCCCTGAGGAAACTTGGGAAGGAAAGAATTGCCATCCAGCTGCCATCAGACTGCAGCCACTCTCCACAGTGAGCTCTGAGGAAACTCAGAAGGTGAAAACACAGGATCCTGGCCCCAGAGAGCTGAGGTACATATCAGAGAAATAATTTCAGTCGGCCCAGACTCTCACATCTTCCCACACACAGAAAATGCTAAATTCCTTAACTTGAGATTTCTGGTCTTCTTCTTCATTTACAATAATCTTTTGATGTTCAGACTATCTGCCCTTTGTTGCAAAACCACATATCCTCACTCCCCTCTCACCTCCTCTGAGTAGTTCTGTCAGGGTTACTTGAGTTTCTGCCTTCTGGATTTGAAGCCCTAAACATTCTCACCAAATAAAACATAACTCTCAAATTTTAGGTTGTGAATATTTTTAAGTCTATAGACTGAAGAAGATTATACTAGCCTCTTCCCAAAAACATAGCTATCCAGCACTCAGAAACCTCTGGGAAAGAACTTGCCACCATTTCGTGGGAATATACCTTTGCTGCAGATATATAAAATGTTTTCTCCTTATCTTTTTGTGGCAGGCATAAGTGTGACTTACCACATCCAGGCTGAGTAATCCCAGGCAGACATGCATAAACCATACATAGAGCTGTCTCTGTGATATGTGTTCACCAGCAGATCCCAGCTTCATAGCCTTCATTTACACAGGTCACTTTATTTAGATGGTGCTTACTGGTAATATTAAGTCATCAGAGTTCGTATTCTTGTGAAAATTCTCCCTGGAAGCCAACTCATTCATAATGAAAACCACGTTTTGAGCAGTGAAGTAATCCAGCTGGTTACCCTGGTAGGACCTTTTCATCTTCTTGAGCTCACTTCAGCTTTCTAAGTATTGTATGTTTACGTGAGACATTGTCTTCTGAATTCAAACTGAATGAAACATAAAGTCGGTGGCAAGCAAACATCTCTTTTCTCTGCTACCTGAGAAGCTGTTGTCAAGAAAACGCTCTGTTCATTGGAGAAGTGATCAAAGACTCTGCTTAGCTATTACTATGTCTGTGATCAGATGAAGTTGCTCAACCGGAAGAAGATTGCAAAACCGACACATGTGAAGAACACAACCAGAGAAATATTGCTCCAGAAGTAAATCCCCCTAAGATACAACAAGCTGACTTCAAGTCAGCCTACTGCCATGGTCATTGTTAGTCTTCACCCCACCAAAGCATCCACTTGTGGGGATTAGATCATTTGATGTTGCCACATGAGAACCTTCACTTTGTGAGTCCCCTAATACACATGGTCTTCATGTTTTGTGGAAAATATACAGTTTTATTATTTCTGTTTATCCCTTTAGTAACTCAAAACTGAGACAGAGTTAAATTGATTCCTATATAAACTCTTCAAAAAGGCATTTTATTAAGGCTTTGTTTTTGGTAGAAGTTTTGCCAAATCATCTTCATTAAGAGAACTATAGCAATTATAACTTCACAACTAATTCAATGTTAGCCTTTTTCCCCCCCAAGCTCCTCTTCTTTTCCATCAGTTCAGTTCATTTGCTCAGTTGTGTTCAACTCTATGTGACCCCATGGACTGTAGCACGTCAGGCTTCCCTGTCCATCACCAACTACTGGAACTTGCCTAAGCTCATGTCCATTGAATCGGTGATGCTATCCAACCATCTCATCCTCTGTCATCCCCTTCTCCTTCTGTCTTCAATCTTTCCAAGTGTCAGGGTCTTTTCCAATGAGTTAGTTCTTTGCATCAGGTGGCCAAAGTATTGGAGTTTCAGCTTCAGCATCAGTCCTTCCAGTGAATATTCAGGACTGATTCCATTTAGGAGTGACTGGTTCTTTTCCATATTTACCTACATTCTCACTATCTTCTTTGGTAATTCTTTGTCTATTATTAAATTGTATAATATACATGAAAAAGAATTTTAAACCAAGATTTAGTTTAAATCTTTGACTAAAGATTTAATTTTAAGTTAAGAATGTCTTTAAGTTTCATTTAGACTATCTTAGTAATCAATTTAAGCTGTACTTCACTGTGTGATTTTAGAATGCTATCCATTAAAATTTAGCTAAAAGTTTCAAAGAGTTATTAGGACCCTTTTAAGGCAGTTTTTCTTTTTGGTATTGTGTACCCTCAACTACACATACATCTCAGATTACTCAGGGCAATGCAGAAAATGGCTTGTCCACAGCATCAGGCCTTCTCTCTCCCTGCTTGTGGACCAAATACACTCACTCTGCACATGTATTAGTTAGATTCCCAGCAGGAAATAGATGGCAACCTCAGGCTCATTAATTGAGGAACAAGCATTTAATACAGACTATTTTAAAAGAGGTGGGCAGCTCTTGAGAAAAGCAATAGGGATGACAACTACTCCAGGATGATAACGGTGGAACCATGATTATTCTTATTTTCCAAGGGGCCAGGAGAGGGGGCCATCACTGGAGTCCAGAGAATGAGAGAGTTGTGTAGAGAAGGAGAGTCCCCTGAGGGGAGCTTTGTCTTTGGTTGAAGGAAGGTCCCTTGAGGGGAGCTGTGTCTTTGGTTAGGGACTGTGACCCACTCATGGTAACCCTTATAAGAGGATCCAAAGAAACAAATTTCAGGACTTCATGCTACTCCATCCTCTGATCTCTTTTCAGTATTCTTTCATTGGATGAATCCAACCAGAAACCAGAGAGCAAGGGAGACTTTTGGCTCATTTATCACAGGCCAGACTCCCGGGACACAGTGCAAAGTGCAGATGGTAGAGAATGGATCTCAAGAGGCCAATAGAGGCATTTCCAGCACAGCTTCCACACAAGTTCACTGTCTACCTGGACAGTGTTCCTTCAGAAGGGCCTCTTGAGAGGCTTATATAAGAATCATGGCCTGTGTAATAAACTTCTATAATCAGCCTTTCCAATATATCTGTGATCAGCATGATGTCATCAGTATTTTTAAAAATTTTAAGTGGTTAACTGGCATTTATCCTTAGTTTAGCGGGACTACTTAGGCATTGACAGGGGTTCAAAACATGAGCCTGAAGGGAATCAATACAAACAAGGAAGGTTTGGATGATGACTGCTGGCACCTATTCAAACTTTATCTATTTCAATAACGAATAGACTTCAGAATGTCATTAAATACTAAAATCAATTTGAAGTATTTTATTTATTCTCTTTGGACCAAAATGCAATTCATGTCTTTAGAGATACAGCTGTTCAAGGAAGCTCCAACATGTTGGGTGGTTCCCCAGCTGGAAGCTGACTGTCCACACCAAATATCCACCTCATGCCTTTCTGAGCCAGACACAGCTATAGGCATGGAAGTGCCCACTGTTTGAAGGATAGGTAGGTGTTCAGTTTGATTGCACAATATTTTTAGCTTGTTTTTTGTCTGTTTTTAATTAGTGTCTCCAGATGTGTTATATCTTCTCAAATTCAATGTAGTCTGTTAGTTAACTAATATCCCCTAGAATTTGAGTTTATGACCTTTAGTCTATGCTCAGAAACAAAACTCTGGCCTGTGTGCAAATAAAGATGAAAAGGAAAGCATCTTTAGCCAATCAGGGCTTCCCTGTTGCTCAGACGGTGCACAATCTGCCTGCAAATGTAGGAGACTGGGTTTGATCCCTGGGTCAGGAAGATCCCTTGGAGAAGGAAATGGCAATCCACTCTAGTATTCTTGCCTGGAGAATTCCATAGACAGAGGAACCTGGAAAGCTACAGTCCATGGGGTTGCAAAGAGTCAGATACGACTGAGAGACGAACACTTTCATTTTCAGAGCGATCTAATCTGTGTCCCGCTCATAAAAGTATCTCAGTCATAATAACTAGTGTAGTTCAATTTATTGATTAGTTTTGCTGTATTGACATTTTAGAATTTTTTTCATTTTAATATGTGATACAACTTAGCAGACTATATGTTAATGATCATTGTACGAGTTCTTCTAAGTGGTATACCAGATAACCATTTCTTAAACAAATTGCTTGAGTTGGATTTAGTGCATCTCATCTAACCAAGTCTCCTAAGGCTTCAAAAGAAATATTCATTCTTATTTTGACTCATAAAACAGCACAAGGACTTTAGGGCAAAACACAGTTCTCATTAGAATTGGTTTCCCTTCTAACAAGGTTAAATTGTCAGAATTTTCTTGGCTTTTTCTTGCCAAGGCTGTATATGATATTCTGATTGTATTCTCAGAATATTTGCTTGTTTCATGTTTGACGTCATTTTCAATTCCTTAGAGCTCTACTATGAATCCCTTCTCCACTCTTGGCTTACTCTTGCATTTTCCAGGGAAAAGATATCTAGGATTTCTCTTTCTATATTAACAACAGGTCCATTTTGAGGATCTACAGATTGCCCTTACTTGAATAAAATCAATAAAGGTTCTTTTCCATTGTAATCTTCTTGCAAACTGAATAAAGAAAAATTGATTGCATATTTGCTGCTATGATGAAATACCTGTTTCCAGAAAGTCCTAGACAGAGATCTTTTTCTTTCTTCCAGAATTGACTCAGTTTGGGGTAGGAACATCATTCTACTGAGCATTGTCCCTTCTGTTATTCTTCCAGAGAGGAGGGGAGGCTACTTTTGAATATAAGGTGATGGATCTGCATTTCTGCAGTGAGGGGTTGGGGAGGGAGAGGGCTGCTTCTGTTGGAGCCTCCTGTGCAACATTAAGATTGAACCAAGATGGAAAGATTTTCTCCCACTGAGGAACTTTTTCATTTGCAATGAAAAAAGCCAAAATTTCTTTCTAAAAATTCAGGCTTAGACCAGTAAGTATTAAGGATCTGTTGTTTGGTATTGCAACCCAGATAACAGGCATCCAGGCCATATGGAAGAGCAACTCACTTGTACTGAATGGAAGATTTCCATGGAGGAATATTCAGGTTCCATGGAAAAAGATATGGAACATTTAAAACTAGCCTTACATTTAGGTTTCTTCCACATTCTAGGCTATTGTAAATTGTGCTGACGTGAACATTGTGGTGCACACTTCAAACTAATATAACATTGTAAATCAATTATACTCCAATAAAATAAAACAAACAAACATAAAACAGAAAATAAAACTAACCTTACATCTAATGGATAAAACGAAGGGAAAAGTTCAATGACATTTGTTGCATAGAGATTCCAGTACCTTATTTATGGATATTTTCCCCCCTTACAATATTGTTGCTGTTGTTGTTCAGCCACTCAGTCATGTCTGACTGTTTGTGACCCAATGGCTTGCAGCACTCCAGGCTTCTCTCTCCTTCACCATCTCCCAGAGTTTGCTCAAACTCATGTCATTGAGTCGATGATGTCATCCAACCATCTAATCCTCTGTCAGCCTCTTCTCCTCCTACCTTTCCCAGCATCAGGGTCTTTTCCAGTAAGTTGGCTCACAATATAGAAGCAAATAATTGCTTATGAACCAGGGAACTTAATAATTTTTTTTCTCATAACAAAAGTCCATGTAAAAAATTCGTATCATTTTTACCCCTTACAATGGTATTTCCAATAGTAGTCTCAACTATAAGAACCAAGTTCAGGTTTAAGATTCACGATTTTCTGAGTTCCTATTGTAAGGTTTGTTTTATCAAAATGAATGTTTTTGTGAATTTATGTAGTTCACAAAATGTGAACCAAGGATATCTACTCCAACTGTGACCTATAGTGGAAAATATCCTGTGGCAAAGGGTTATCCATTCTTGCCTGGAAAATCTCATGGACAGAAAAGCCTGGTGGGCTATAGTCCATGGGGTCACACATAGTCAGACACAACTGAGGGACTAAGCACACAGCACGTGCAGAGTCCCCTGCAACCACTGAATGAGAGACATTTAATGCCATTTCCACTGAGGCATAAATTGAATCACAGAGATACTTACACTTTATGTTCCACTGTGATCTACTAAGAGCCTAACAACTAAATGTAGATTTGTTATTTAACCAATAAGTATTTAGTCTGTGCTGTGTGGTGAGCATTTTTCAATAGTAACTGAAGAACCTTGAAGGCAGGAAATTGGAGTGGGAGGTGAGCTGCAGAAATACAATAGCCATGCAAAACAATACTAAGTGATTAATTCTTGAATATATTCCCTAAAGGGAAAAATTCAGGACTTCCCACTTATATGCGGAAGTGAGGCTCCAGCCACCTTCCTTTTTGTGGGTGATATCTAAAAGGCAGGAGGAATTTGGAAGCATCCTGGGTACAGAATCATTGTTGATGCTTTTTAAATCTTAGGAAAATATTTAGGCTTATATGCACTCTAATAATGATCTGGTGGCTGGATTTGCCCAAGCAGGGTTGGAATACCTTATCATATGTTTAGATCAATGCCTGGCACTTCCTACAGTGATTGAGAACCAGAAAAATTAGAGCAGGGAAAGTCATAATTTTCTGAAATTCAGTTTCTCAAAGGAGAAATTAAATTAACTAATAGAAATATTATAAAATATGAATGTCTCAAAAACCTGCATTCAGGAATAACATTTATGCTTCTTCACAATATTTACAGTTTATTTATTTCATCTGATTACAGGTTAGAAAGCTATTCTGTGTTATGTCATTGATACCCAGAATAGATGCATTTGTATATGAGCCTTAAAGAACTGATGATTTTTGAACCATAGTATATTAAAATTTTTGAACACCAGCACTTTGAATATTTTAGTCTGGATAAATATGTAGGATTAAACAAGTATGAAAAGAGACTATTTGGAGAGGTCTGAGAGAATGTGGTCAGACCTGGAGAAGGGAATGGCAAACCATATTCTTGCCTTGAGAACCCCATGAACAGTATGAAAAGGCAAAAAGATAGAACTCTGAAAGATGAGCTCCGCAGGTCAGAGGAGTCCAATATGCTACTGGATATCAGTGGAGAAATAACTCCAGAAAGAATGAAGGGATGGAGCCAAAGCAAAAATAATACCCAGCTGTGGATGTGACTGGGGATAGAAGCAAGGTCTGATGCTGTGAAGAGCAATATTGCATAGGAACCTGGAATGTTAGGTCCATGAGTCAAGACAAATTGGAAGTGGTCAAACAGGAGATGGCAAGAGTGAACGTCGACATTCTAGAAATCAGCAAACTAAAATAGACTGGAATGGGTGAATTTAACTCAGATGACCATTATATCTACTACTGCGGGCAGGAATCCCTCAGAAGAAATGGAGTAGCCATCATGGTCAACAAAAGAATCCAAAATGCACTACTTGGATGCAATCTCAAAAATGACAGAATGATCTCTGTTCATTTCCAAGGCAAACCTTTCAATATCATGGTAATCCAAGTCTGTGCCCTGACCAGTAACACAGAAGAAGCTGAACCTGAATGGTTCTATGAAGAACTACAAGACCTTTTAGGACTAACGCCCCAAAAGATGTCCTTTTCATTATAGGGGACTGGAATGCAAAAGTAGGAAGTCAAGAAACACCTGGAGTAACAGGAAAATTTGGCCTTGGAGTACAGAATGAAGAAGGGCAAAGGCTAAGAGAGTTTTCCCAAGAGAATGCACTGGTCATAGCAAACACCCTCTTCCAACAACACAAGAGTAGGCTCTACACATCGACATCACCAGATGGCCAACACAGATATCAGACTGATTATATTCTTTGCAGCCAAAGATAGAGAAGCTCTATACAGTCAGCAAAAACAAGATTGGGAGCTGACTGTGGCTCAGATTATGAACTCCTTATTGCCAAATTCAGACTTAAATGGGAGAAAGTGGGGATAACCACCAGACCATTCAGGTATGACCTAAATCAAATCCCTTGTGATTATACAGTGGAAGTGAGAAATAGATTTAAGGGACTAGATCTGATAGACAGAGTGCCTGATGAACTATGGTCAGAGGTTCATGACACTGTGTAGGAGACAGAGATCAAGACCATCCCCAAGAAAAAGAAATGCAAAAAAGCAAAATGGCCGTCTGAGGAGGCCTTACAAATAACTGAAAAGAAGTGGCGTGAAAGGCAAGGGAGAAAAGGAAAGCTATACCCATTTGAATGCAGAGTTCCAAAGAATAGCAAGGAGAAATAAGAAAGCTTTCCTCATTGACCAAATTTCTTTGGTCAATGCAAAGAAATAGAGGAAAACAACAGAATGGGAAAGACTAGAGATCTCTTCAAGAAAGTTAGAGATACCAAGGGAACATTTCATGCAAAGATGGGCTCGATAAACAACAGAAATGGTATGGACCTAACAGAAGCAAAAGATATTAAGAAGAGGTGGCAAGAATACACAGAAGAACTGTACAAAAAAGATCTTCACGACCAAGATAATCACGATGGTGTGATCACTCATCTAGAGCCAGACATCCTGGAATGTGAAGTCAAGTGGGCCTTAGAAAGCATCTCTATGAACAAAGCTAGTGGAAGTGATGGAGTTCCAGTTGAGCTATTTCAAATTCTGGAAGATGATGCTGTGAAAGTGCTGCACTCAATATGCCAGCAAATTTGGAAAACTCAGCAGTGGCCATAGGACTGAAAAAGGTCAGTTTTCATTCCAATCTCAAAGAAAGGCAATGCCAAAGAATGCTCAAACTACTGCATAATTGCACTCATCTCACACACTAATAAAGTAATGCTCAAAATTCTCCAAGCCAGGCTTCAGCAATACGTGAACAGTGAACTTCCAGATGTTCAAGCTGGTTTTAGAAAAGGCAGAGCAACCAGAGATCAAATTGCTAGCATCTGCTGGATCATTGAAAAAGCAACAAGTTTCCAGAAAAACATCTATTTCTGCTTTATTGACTATGCCAAAGCCTTTGACTGTATGGATCACAATAAACTGTGGACAATTCTGAAAGATGGGAATCCCAGACCACCTGACCTGCCTCTTGAGAAATCTGTATGCAGGTCAGGAAGCAGCAGTTGGAACTGGACACGGAACAATAGTCTGCTCCAGACAGGAAAAGGAGAATGTCAAGGCTGTATATTGTCATCCTGCTTAAGAGTACATCATGAGAAATGCTGGGCTGGAAGAAGTACAAACTGAAATCAAGATTGCTGGGAGAAATATCAATAAGCTCAGATATGCAGATGACACCACCTTTATGGCAGAAAGTGAAGAACTAAAGAGCTTCTTGATGAAAGTGAAAGAGGAGAGTGAAAAAGTTGGTTTAAAGCTCAACATTCAGAGTACAAGATCATGGCATCTAGTCCCATCGCTTCATGGGAAATAGATGGGGAATCAGTGGAAACAGTGGCTGACTTTATTTCTTTTTGGCTCCAAAATCACTGCAGATGGTGACTGCAACCATGAAATTAAAAATGCTTACTCCTTGGAAGAAAAGTTCTGACCAACCTAGATGCAAATTAAAAAGCAGAGACATTACTTTGTCAAGAATGGTCAGTTTAGTCAAGGTTATGGTTTTTCCAGTAGTCATGTATGGATGCGAGAGTTGGACTATAAAGAAAGCTGAGCACCAAAGAATTGATGCTTTTGAACTGTGGTGTTGGAGAAGACTCTTGATATTCCCTTGGACTGCAAGGAGATCCAACCAGTCCATACTAAAGGAGATCAGTCCTGGGTGTTCTTTGGAAGGACTGATGTTGAAGCTGAAACTCCAATACTTTGGCCACCTAATGCAGAGCTGACTCATTTGAGAAGACCCTGATGGTGGGAAAGATTGAGGGCAGGAGGAGAAGGGGATGACAGAGGATGAGATGGTTGGATGGCATCACCGACTCAATGGACATGACGTTGGGTAAACTCTGGGAGTTGGTGATGGGCAGGGAGGCCTGGCGTGCTGCGATTCATGGGGTCACAGCCAGACATGACTGAGTGACTGAACTGAACTGAAAACGGTCTATGCGTCATAGATATAAAAATTAGCATCTCCTTTTAAAGAAAACATCGTTTGTTATTCATGTCCCTTACACAAGGTTCCTCCTCATAAATGCTATTTAGAGCCTGGCAAATCTGCTTTTTGTCACTTGAAAAGGAGATAAGGAACAGAAATTAAATCATACAACGTGTTTCCATTTTCCCCTCAATTTAAGACTGAATTAAATGATTTGTATGTCCAGAGTGGTCTTGGTTAACACTGAAAAATCTTCACCTACTCTGGAGGAGCCTACTGATAATCCAGTCTGCTGAGGTTTGCATCTGCAAGAAGCTGGCACCTGTGAGATTCATCCCAAAGTGACTCCTGATACAGAATTGTGTTTAGATTCATTTCCCCCCTTATTCTGGATTCACCTCCTGCTTCCTAATTTTTGGTTCCTGTCTTTTTTGGCATCATGAAGGAATGGTATTTCAAGATCATCATCTACTTTGTTCCTCTTTATACAACTTCCTTTTTGGTCCTTGGCATGGGATTTATTCCAAGACTAATTGTGCCCCTGGTAACAGGTGTCCTCTCAGACCTGTCTCCGAGAGCTGGCCTGAAGGGCCCAGCTTTCTGGGGTCTGCTGCCCTTCTCCTGAGTCTGGGCTGTGCAGGCAATAAGCCACATGAATGCCTCTTGTATTTTAGCATAGATTTCAACATCGTATTTTTCTGAGTCATCATATCTGTATTTTAGTTATCTCTTTAAGTATGTATCCATTTTTATGAGCTCTCCCAAATCCCTTATTAAAAAGCATGGGTTTTATGAATTAAAATAATGATTATGATACAAAGAGTTTATTTAATAAAACGTAATTCGGTAGTTTCTTAGAGGGTTCCAAATTGATTATTATAATAACTATAAACATAACTATGAAAATTCAGCTTTTCTGCTAAGACAACTAAACTGTTTTGTTGAAGATATATTTGTATTGATGTGTATGTGTGCATTTCTTGAGACTTTAATTTTTAGAGACACTTTAGATTCACAGCAAAATTGTGTGAAGTACAGAGTTTTCCCATCTACCCCTCCCCAACATGTGCACAGCCCCCCCCCCCACATTATCAATATCCCACCAGATAGTACATTTGTTATAACTGATGCATCTACACAGACACATCACTATTATCCAAAGTCCATAGTTTACATTAGGGTCACTTTTGCTGTTGTACATTCTATGAGTTTGAACAAATGTCAAATGACATCTATCCATCATTCATTTTTCCTCACTTTATTCAAGCTTGTTTCAGTTACTTCAGTCCCTTGCATATCTGTCTGGATCTATGTCTGTCTCTCAATCTACACAAGTATTTTGAAAATAATTCTCAGAGTTTACAAATTGTTCAAGCTTACCAAAGTGGAAAAACCAGTCATTCTAATGACCTCTTTTGTCATTAAGAAACTCACCTAATAAAGAGACTTGGTCTGTCTGGTTGCATGGCAAAAATGTCTTTGCTTTAACAGGAGCAATAGAAATGAGGGCAGAATTAAGAGACAGTAAAACAAATAAGATAATGTGGATACAGTCTTGTTGGTATTGGGTTCATATCTCAAGTATGCTTTATAATAACTTTATTATTTAAAGCAAGTCATTTTTAAAATGTATTTTCAATTCTTCAGTTATATAAATATTTCACCTACCCCTTGTAAGTATTCATTCATTCATTCATTTTAGTCGCTCAGTCGTGTCCGACTCTTTGTGACCCCATGAATCACAGCATGCCAGGCCTCCCTGTCCATCACCATCTCCCGGAGTTCACTCAGATTCACGCTCATCGAGTCAGTGATGCCATCCAGCCATCTCATCCTCGGTCGTCCCCTTCTCCTCCTGCCCTCAATCCCTCCCAGCATCAGAGTCTTTTCCATTCAGTCAACTCTTCTCATGAGGTGGCCAAAGTACTGGAGTTTCAGCTTCAGCATCATTCCTTCCAAAGAAATCCCAGGGTTGATCTCCTTCAAAATGGACTGGTTGGATCTCCTTGCAGTCCAAGGGACTCTCAAGAGTCTTCTCCAACACCACAGTTCAAAAGCATCAATTCTTTGGCGCTCAGCCTTCTTCACAGTCCAACTCTCACATCCATACATGACCACAGGAAAAACCATAGCCTTGACTAGACGAACCTTAGTCGGCAAAGTAATGTCTCTGCATTTGAATATACTATCTAGGTTGGTCATAACTTTTCTTTCAAGGAGTAAGCGTCTTTTAATTTCATGGCTGCAGTCACCATCTGCAGTGATTTTGTAGCCCCCCAAAATAAAGTCTGACACCGTTTCTACTGTTTCTCCATCTATTTCCCATGAAGTGATGGGACCAGATGTCATGATCTTCGTTTTCTGAATGTTGAGCTTTAAGCCAACTTTTTCACTCTCCATTGTCACTTTCATCAAGAGGCTTATTAGCTCCTCTTCACTTTCTGCCATAAGGGTGGTGTCATCTGCATATCTGAGGTTATTGATATTTCTCCCGGCAATCTTGATTCTAGCTTGTGTTTCTTCCAGCCCAGCGTTTCTCATGAGGTACTCTGCATAGAAGTTAAATAAGCAGGGTGACAATATACAGCCTTGATGTACCCTTTTCTTATTTGGAACCAGTCTGTTGTTCCATGTCCAGTTCTAACTGTTGCTTCCTGACCTGCATACAGTTTTCTCAGGAGGCAGGTCAGGTGGTCTGGTATTCCCATCTCTTTCAGAATTGTCCACAGTTTATTGTGATCCACACAGTCAAAGGCTTTGGCATAGTCAATAAAGTGAAATAGATGTTTTTCTGGAACTCTCTTGTTTTTTCCATGATCCAGTGGATGTTGGCAATTTGGTCTCTGGTTCCTCTGCCTTTTCTAAAACCAGCTTGAACATCAGGGAGTTCACAGTTCACATATTGCTGAAGTCTGGCTTGGAGAATTTTGAGCATTACTTTACTAGCATGTGAGATGAGTGCAATTGTGCGGTAGTTTGAGCTTTCTTTGGCATTGCCTTTCTTTGGAATTGGAATGAAAACTGACCTTTTCCAGTCCTATGGTCACTGCTGAGTTTTCCAAACTTGCTGATATATTGAGTGCAGCACTTTCACAGCATCATCTTTCAGGATTTGAAACAGCTCAACTGGAATTCCATCATCTCCACTAGCTTTGTTCTTAGTGATGCTTTCTAAGGCCCACTTGACTTCACATTCCAGGATGTCTGGCTCTAGATTAGTGATCACATCATCATGACTATCTGGATCGTGAAGATCTTTTTTGTACAGTTCTTCCGTGTATTCTTCCCACCTCTTCTTAATATCTTCTGCTTCTATTAGGTCCATACCATTTCTGTCCTTTATCAAGCCCATCTTTGCATGAAATGTTCCCTTAAGAAAGCCTTGTAAGTATAAACCAGTTTATGTGTTGATACTTTTATGCAGATCACAAAATATGTAATGGTACTTCGTATCTTTGCATGTACAGTGGGATTCCATTCTGTGGGTAAGCTACCGTTTGCTTTTCTATTCACTACTTGAGAGACATGTGAGTTGGTTCTTTTGGGGGCTATTCCAAACAAAGACATAAAAGTCTTTGTGAGAACATGTGCTCATTTCTAGGAGTTGAGTGATATTTTACTTTTTACAAAATGCCTAAATTATATACAAAAATATTCATACCATTTTGTGTTACCACCAGCAATTTATGACAATTCCAGTTACTCCACGTCCTCACTAGTACTTGGTATAGTAAGCTTTTATACTTTTAGATATTGTATTTTACATACAGTGGTCTAATCAATGTGATTTTAATTTGTATTTGCTAATGACTTTGAGAATATTTGTGTCATTTGTGTGTTTTTAAAGAAATCACTGTAAACCCAAGACCCAAAGTTTTTTCCCCATGTATTATTCTAGAAATGTTATAGTTGTAAACTTTTACATTTAGTTCTTTTTTGAAAATTTTGTTGAAATATTGTTGATTTATAATGTACTAGTTTCAGGTATACAGCAAAGTGATTTATATATATGTGTATGAGTCATGTATGTTTATATATATGAATAATGTATATATCCTCTTTTATACCTTTTCCATTATAGGTTATTGTAAGATATTGAGCATAGTTCCCTGTAATATACAGTAGGTCCTTGTTGGTTATCTATTTTATATATAGTAGTATGTATATTTTGATCCCAAACTCCTAATTTATCTCTCTCCCTTCCCCTTTGGTAACTATAATTCAAAAAGATATGTGAACCTCAGTGTTTGCAGCAGCATTATTTACAACAGGCAAGACAAGGAAGCAATCTGTGTCCATCGACAGGTGAATGGATAAAGAAGATATGGTACATATATGTATCAATACAATGGAATATTATTCAGCCATAAAAGAGTGAAATAATGCCATTTGCAGCAACATGGATGGACCTGGAGATTATCATACTAAGTGAATTCAGACAGAGAAAGACAAATATCATATGGTATCACTTATGTGGAATCTAAAAAAATGATACAAATGAACTTATTTATGTCTATTTCTTGTCTCTCTTCTGTTCCACTGATCTTATTTCTTCTTACACCAACATCACACTGTCTTGATCCTTGTATGCTTATGAGCCTTGAAATCACAGATTATGTTCAATAATTTGTTCTTTATTTAAAGGTTTTTTCATATATTCTAGACTTGCATATTTGTATAAATTTTAGAATTGGATTATCAATTTTTAATTAAAAATCTGTTATAATTTCAACTGAGATCCTGATGTACTTATTAAAAAGTGTGGGGAAAATTAACATCTTAACAATATTGATTCTTTTGGTTCATGTACACAGTATATCTCTCCATTAGTTTTTTCTTCTCTCTTTTTATTTATTTAAAAAAATTTTATTGAAGTACTGTTGATTTAAAATGTTGTGTTGATTTCTTCTGTGCAGCAAAGTGACTCAGTTGTGTATATATACATACATATATATTTACATATATGCATATTCTTTCCCATTAAAATTTATGGCAGAATATTGAGCTTAGTTCTCTGTGCTATAAGAGTAGGACCTTGTTGTTTATCCATCCAATGTGTAATAGTTTGCATCTGTTAATCCCAAACTCCAAATCCAACCCTCCTCCATCCCTCCTCCCCCTTGGCAACAAGTCTGTTCTTAACTAGTCTGTAAGTCTAGTTTTGTCTTCTAGATGTCTCTCCATTAGTTTGGACCTTTAGTTTTATTCAGCAATGCTTTTTGCTTCTTCAGCAATACTTTTTGGTTCCATTTGCCAAGTGCTGTTTCCTGAAAGACTTCTTTTAATGATTTAATTTACTATAGTTTATATCTACTTGTGACAAATTTGCTCACTTTTTACACATCCAGAAAAGTGAGTTTGGGGGCACTCATTTTCTAAAGATATTTTTGCTAAAATAAAATTCCAGTTTGACCGCTTTTTTGTTTCCAGAACTTTATTTAACTTATATGCAGAGTACATCATGAGAAATGCTGGACTGGAAGAAACACAAGCTGGAATCAAGATTGCTGGGAGAAATATCAGTAACCTCAGATATCAGATGACACCACCTTTATGGCAGAAAGTGAAGAGGAGCTAAAAAGCCTCTTGATGAAAGTGAAAGAGGAGAGTGAAGAAGTTGGCTTAAAGCTCAACATTCAGAAAACGAAGATCATGGCATCTGGTCCCATCACCCATGGGAAATAGATGGAGAAACAGTGGAAACAGTGTCAGACTTTATTTTTTGGGGCTCCAAAATAACTGTGATTGCAGCCATGAAATTAAAAGACACTTACTCCTTGGAAGAAAAGTTATGACCAACCTAGATAGTATATTCAAAAGCAGAGACATTACTTTGCTGACTAAGGTCCATCTAGTCAAGGCTATGGTTTTTCCTGTGGTCATGTATGGATGTGAGAGTTGCACTGTGAAGAATGCTGAGCGCTGAAGAATTGATGCTTTTGAACTGTGGTGTTGGAGAAGACTCTTGAGAGTCCCTTGGACTGCAAGGAGATCCAACCAGTCCATTTTGAAGGAGATCAGCCCTAGGATTTCTTTGGAAGGAATGATGCTAGAGCTGAAACTCCAGTACTTTGGCCACCTCATGCGAAGAGTTGACTCATTGGAAAAGACTTTGATGCTGGGAGGGATTGGGGGCAGGAGGAAAAGGGCACGACCGAGGATGAGATGGCTGGATGGCATCACGGACTCGATGGACGTGAGTCTGAGTGAACTCCGGGGGTTGGTGATGGACGGGGAGGCCCAGCGTGCTGTGATTCATGGGGTCGCAAAGAGTCAGACATGACTGAGTGACTGAACTGAACTAAACTAAACTAAAGGACTCTGTGCTGCTGATTCTGACTTACATTGTTTCCAAAGGAAAGTGCTGCCACTCTTTGCTCTTCTTTACCTATTTTTCTGTTTTCACTGAACGCTTTTAAGTTTTTCTTTTAATCACAATTTGAGGCTATTTAGTTATGATGTTCCCTGAGCTAGTTTTTGTTCCATGTTTCTTCTACTTGGTATTTTGAACTTCTTAGACTCATGTTGTTATAGTTTTCATTAAATTTGGAAGGTGCTCTGTCCTTATTTCTGCTCCCCCTTCATCTCTCTCCTCTCCTCTGGGAACTCCAATTACATATATTTGAGAACAAGTATATTTCCATCTCTCATATTGTTCTTTTCCTCTCTAGAAGTTTTATATAGGTGCTTTTACATTTTTGAGGAGGTTCTCTTGAACATGTTCCCTCTACCTTCTTGAATGTGTGAAATAGAATTACAGGTTCACACAGCTAATTCCATCATCTGGGCATTTCACAGTTTGTTTTTATTGATTAATTTTTTTCTTGGCTATGGCTCTTATTTTCTGTTACTTTGTATGTCTTTTACCTTTTTGATGCCAAAAATTATTCATGATACCATTTCTATGCTAAATGTTTCTGTGTTTCTACCAGGAGGTTGTGATCACTTACCTAGAGCCAGACATCTTGGAGTGTGAAGTTAAGTGGGCCTTAGGAAGCATCACTATGAACAAAACTAGTAGAGGTGATGGAATTCCAGTTGAGCTATTTCAAATCCTAAAAGATGATGCTGTGAAACTGACGCACAGTTTGAGGCACTCAATATGCCAGCAAATTTGGAAGACTCAGCAGTGGCCACAGGACTGGATCAAATTTCATTCCAATCCCAAAGAAAGGCAGTGCCAAAGAATGTTCAAACTACTGCACAATTGTACTTATTTCACATGCTAGCAAAGTAATGCTAAAAATTTTCCAAGCTAGGCTTCAACTGTATGTGAACCATGCACTTCCAGATGTTCAAGCTGGATTTAGAAAAGGCACAGGAACCAGAGATCAAATTGTCAATGTCTGTTGGGTCATAGGCAAAGCAAGAGAATTGCATAAGAACATCTACTTCTGCCTCATTGACTATGCTAAAGCCTTTGACTGTGTGGATCACAACAAACTGGAAAATTCTTAAAGAGATGGGAATACCAGACCACCTTACTTGCCTCCTGAGAAACCTGTATGAATGTCAAGAAGCAGCAGTTAAAATCAGACATGGAACAACAGACTGGTCCCAGACAGGGAAGAGAGAATGTCAAGGCTGTATATTGTCACACTGCTTATTTTAATTCTATGCAGAGTACATCATGTGAAATGCCAGGCTGGATGAAGCACAAACTGGAATCAAGATTGCCAGGAGAAATATCAATAACCTCAGATATGCAGGTGATACCACCCTTATGGCAGAAAGTGAAGAGGAACTAAAGAGTCTTTTGATGAAGATTAAAGAGGAGAGTGAAAAACCTGACTTAAAACTCAACATTCAAAAAACTAAGATCATGGCATCCATTCCCACTACTTCATGGCAAATAGATGGGGAAGCAATGGAAACAGTGAGACTAGATTTTCTTTGGCTCCAAAATCACTGCAATGGTGACTGCAGCCATGAAATTAAAAGACGCTTGCACCTTGGAAGAAAAGCTATGACAAACCTAGACAGCATATTAAAAAATCAGACATTACTTTGCCAACAAAGGTCCATAGGGTTAAAACTATGGTTTTTCCCATAGTCATGTATGGAGGTGAAAGTTGTACCATAAAGAAGGCTGAGCGTCAAAGAATGGATGCTTTTGAACTGTGTGGTTGGAGAAGACTCTTGAGAGTCCCTTGGACTGAAGGAGATTAAACCAGTCAATCCTAAAGGAAATCACTCCTGAATATTCATTGGAAGGACTGATGCTGAAGGTCTAATATTTTGAATATCTGATGTGAAGAGCTGATGCCTTGGAAAAGACCCTGATGCTGGGAAAGATTGAAGACAGGAGAAGAAGGGGATGACAGAGGATGAGATGGTTGGATGGCATCACCGACTCAGTGGATATGAGTTTGAGCAAACTTCCTGCGATGGTGAAGGATAGGAAAGCCTGGCATGCTGCAGTTCATAGCTTGGAAGAAAAGCTATGACAAACCTGACACCATATTAAAAATCAGACATTAGTCTTGGAGCCCCAAGACTGTTTGGTTTCACAAAGAGTCAGACATGACTGAGTGACTGAACAACAACAACACTGATATTTTAAAAATGTGTTCTGCAGTGCAGAATAAAAACAATTTTAAACTTTTTGTTTAAATCTTTTTAAAACAATTTTGAACTTGAGCGATCAAAACCAATTTTAAACTTTCAGTTCTCTTAGGTGGCCCTGGCATAGCCTATAGTCTAAGGCTAATTTATCTTAGTATTGAAGCTGTGCTCTCCTAAGTAACACACTCTGTGAATGAAGAAGCCTGTTCACTCTGCCTGCTGAGAACATAAGCTCTTCTTAGCTGGTTGGGAGCCTGAGAGTCAGAAGTGTTTATTTCCCTGCATTCAGTGATGCCCTTGTGTGCATGACCTGATGAGTACTCTGCCTCCTTTGGCTTCTGTAATTCTCTCTTCTGCCAGATCTTCTAAGGAAACACAGACTTCCTTGGTCCCCAGGTGCCTACCTGTTTCAGCTCCAGGAGACCACAGGTCCCTCTCACATCTCTTTCTGGAGCAATCACAGGGTGTCCGCATTTGGTTCCCTTCCTCCAGAGATCAGTCCCTGTGCTGCCTGACCTCAGCCTCTGAGAACCAGTATTTCACATATTCTTTCCTAAGTTTTAGTTGCTTATGGTGGAAGAGTAAATCTGGACAATCTTACTTCAATTTCGCCTGACCATGTATGGTTTTCAGAGTGTGTTTTTAACATTTCAAAGTAATCTCTCTATATTTCACCGGGCACACTAAGAGCGGGCGGCTGCGACCGGGCGCAGTAAGTATGGAGGAGAGGAGTTACCCCACGTCTGAGGTAAGGGGCAGCGGGCAAGAGTGCCAGGCTGTGACGGCGCAGGAACGGCCCAGAGGAACTACCCAAGTGCGAGGTCAGGGGCGGCGGCCGGGAGGAGACACCCTGTATCCGAGGCCAGGGGCGGCGGCCGAGAGGAGTTACCCCACGTCCAAGGTCAGGGGCAGCGGGCGAGAGTGCCAAGCTGCGACGGCGCAGGAACGGCCCAGAGGAACCACCCAAGTCTGAGGTCAGGGGCAGCGGCCGAGAGGAGCTACCCTGCGTCCGAGGTCAGTGGCGGCCGGGAGAGGGCACCCCGCGTCTGAGGTCCAGGGCAGCGGCTGAGAGGAGCTACCCCACGTCCAAGGCCAGGGGAGGCAGTGGAGAGGAGCTACCCCGCGTCCAAGGTCAGTGGCAGCGGAAGAGAGGAACTACCCTGCCTCCGAGGTCAGGGGCTGCGGAGGGAGGAGCAACCCGAGGAGGGGTGGCTGGGCGGGCATAGGAGGGCCTAGAGGAGCTATCCCACGTTGAAGGTCAAGAAGGGCCTGGTAAGGAGATACCCTTGTCCAAGGTAAGGAGCAGGGGCTACGCTTTGCTGGAGCAGCTGTGAAGAGATACCCCACGCCCAAGGTAAGAGAAACTCAAGTAAGATGGTAGGTGTTGCAAGAGGGCATCAGAGGGCAGACACACTGAAACCATACTCACAGAAAACTAGTCAATCTAATCACACTAGCACCACAGCCTTGTCTAACTCAATGAAACCAAGCCATGCCCACAGGGCAACCCAAGACAAGCGGGTCATGGTGGAGAGGTCTGACAGAATGTGGTCCACTGGAGAAGGGAATGGCAAACCACTTCAGTAGTCTTGCCTTCAGAACCCCATGAACAGTATGAAAAGGCAAAATGATAGGATACTGAAAGAGGAACTCCCCAGGTCAGTAGGTGCCCAATATGCTACTGGAGATCAGTGGAGAAATAACTCCAGAAAAAATGAAGGGATGGAGCCAAAACAAACACAATACCCAGCTCTGGATGTGACTGGTGATAGAAGCAAGGTCCGATGCTGTAAAGAGAAATATTGCATAGGAACCTGGAATGTCAGGTCCATGAATCAAGGCAAACTGGAAGTGGTCAAACAGGAGATGGCAAGAGTGAACGTTGACATTCTAGGAATCAGCAAACTAAAATGGACTGGAATGGGTGAACTTAACTCAGATGACCATTATATCTACTACTGCGGGCAGGAATCCCTCAGAAGAAATGGAGTAGCCATCATGGTCAACGAAAGAGGCTGAAATGCAGTACTTGGATGCAATCTCAAAAACGACGGAATGATCTCTGTTCGTCTCCAAGGCAAACCATTCAATATCACAGTTATCCAAGTCTATGCCGCAACCAGTAACACTGAAGAAGCTGAAGTTGAACGGTTTTATGAAGACCTACAAGACCTTTTAGAACTAACACCCAAAAAAGATGTCCTTTTCATTATAGGGGACTGGAACACAAAAGTAGGAAGTCAAGAAACACCTGGAGTAACAGGCAAATTTGGCCTTGGAATGCGGAATGAAGCAGGGCAAAGACTATTAGAGTTTTGCCAAGAAAATGCACTGGTCATAGCAAACACCCTCTTCCAACAACACAAGAGAAGACTCTACACATGGACATCACCAGATGGTCAACACTGAAATCAGATTGATTATATTCTTTGTAGCCAAAGATGGAGATGCTCTATACAGTCAACAAAAACAAGACCAGGAGCTGACTGTGGGTCAGATCATGAACTCCTTATTACCAAATTCAGACTCAAATTGGAGAAAGTAGGGAAAACCGCTAGACCATTCAGGTATGACCTAAATCAAATCCCTTATGATTATACAGTGGAAGTGAGGAATAGATTTAAGGGCCTTGATCTGATAGATAGAATGCCTGATGAACTATGCAATGAGGTTCGTGACATTGTACAGGAGACAGGGATCAAGACCATCACCATGGTAAAGAATTGCAAAAAAGCAAAATGGCTGTCTGGGGAGGCCTTACAAATAGCTGTAAAAAGAAGAGAGGCATAAGCAAAGGAGAAAAGGAAAGATATAAGCATCTGAATGCAGAGTTCCAGAGACTAGCAAGAAGAGATAAGAAAGCCTTCTTCAGCGATCAATGCAAAGAAATAGAGGAAAAGAACAGAATGGGAAAGACTAGAGATCTCTTCAAGAAAATTAGAGATACCAAGGGAACATTTCATGCAAAGATGGGTTCGATAAAGGACAGAAATGGTCTGGACCTAACAGAAGCAGAAGATATTAAGAAGAGGTTGCAAGAATACACAGAATACTGTACAAAAAAGATCTTCATGACCCAGATAATCATGATGGTGTGATCACTCAACTAGAGCCAGACATCCTGGAATGTGAAGTCAAGTGGGCCTTAGAAAGCATCACTACAAACAAAGCTAGTGGAGGTGATGGCATTCCAGTTGAGCTGTTTCAAATCCTGAAAGATGAATGTGTGAAAGTGCTGCACTCAATATGGCAGCAAATTTGGAAAACCCAGCAGTGGCCACAGGACTGTAAAAGGTCAGTTTTCATGCCAATCCCAAAGAAATGCAATGCCAAAGAATGCTCAAACTACTGCACAATTGCACTCAACTCACATGCTAGCAAAGTAATGCTCAAAATTCTCCAAGCCAGGCTTCAGCCATATGTGAACCCTGAACTTCCTGATGTTCAAGCTGGTTTATAAAAGGCAGAGGAACTAGAGATCAAATTGCCAACATCCGCTGGATCATGGAACAAGCAAGAGTTCCAGAAAAACATCTATTTCTGCTTTATTGACTATGTCAAAGCCTTTGACTGTGGATCACAATAAACTGTGGACAATTCTGAAGGATGGGAATCCCAGACCACCTGACCTGCCTCTTGAGAAATCTGTATGGAAGCAGCAGTTAGAACTGGACACAGAACAACAGACTGGTTCCAAATAGGAAAAGGAGTACGTCAAGGCTGTATATTGTTACCCTGCTTATTTAACTTATATGCAGTGTACATCATGAGAAACGCTGGACTGGAAGAAACACAAGCTAGAATCAAGATTGCTGGGAGAAATATCAATCACCTCAGATATGCAAATGACACCACCCTTATGGCAGAACGTGAAGAGGAACTGAAAAGCCTCTTGATGAAAGTGAAAGAGGAGAGTGAAAAAGTTGGCTTAAAGCTCAACATTCAGAAAACGAAGATCATGGCATCTGGTCCCATCACTCCATGGGAAATAGATGGGGAAACAGTGGAAACAGTGTCAGACTTACTTTTGGGGGGGCTCCAAAATCACTGCACATGGTGATTGCAGCCATGAAATTAAAAGACGCTTACTCCTTGGAAGAAAAGTTAGACCAACCTAGATAGCATATTCAAAAGCAGAGACATTACTTTGCCAACTAAGGTCCGTCTAATCAAGGCTATGGTTTTTCCTGTAGTCATGTATGGATGTGAGAGTTGGACTGTGAAGAAGGCTGAGCGCTGAAGAATTGATGCTTATGAACTGTGGTGTTGGAGAAGACTCTTGAGAGTCCCTTTGACTGCAAGGAGATCCAACCAGTCCATTCTGAAGGAGATCAACCCTGGGATTTCTTTGGAAGGAATGATGCTAAAGCTGAAACTCCAGTCCTTTGGCCACCTCATGTGAAGAGTTGACTCATTGGAAAAGACTTTGATGCTGGGAGGGATTGGGGGCAGGAGGAGAAGGGGATGACCGAGGTTGAGATGGCTGGATGGCATCACTGACTCGATGGATGAGAGTCTGAGTGAACTCCAGGAGTTGGTGATGGACAGGGAGGCCTGGCGTGCTTCAATTCATGGGGTCCAAAAAGTCGGACACAACTGAGCGACTTAACTGAACTGATGAGGTGTTTAAAGGGAGCATAATTAAATTCACATGTAACTTTCAAGGAAACCCATGTTATCTATGGTCACCTCACTCGTCTGGTGGAAATTCCTGCCATAGAACCCAATGCCTTGTGTTAGACCACACATTTTGAATAGACAACTCAGTTGAAAAATAGCACTTTTACTTTGAAAGTGAATAGCTTTGAATTTTAAAAAATCACCTATATGTGAGGTGATTTGATGCATAACCTTTCTTCTTAATGCCTTTGTTAAATTTTTTCTTCCAAATACTGTTCCCATTTTCTTTTCACATCAAAGATTGAATCGTATTCATCTGAAGCTAAAAATTTCCAAATGAGTTGGAAGATATATGAATATAGAATTGACAGCATATTATTAATGTCATCTAATCAAACATGCCTTTCACTGTGAACTTTCTGTAGCTGATTTTTGGGTTTTTGGTGTATAAATTTATTGGTAACATTGATGTACAAATATCAGACAAAATTTACAAGGTGCACTGGAATGACCCAGAGGGATGGTATGGGGAGGGAGGTGGGAGAGGGGTTCAGGATGGGGAACACATGTACACCTGTGGCAGATTCATGTCAATGTATAGCAAAACCAATACAATATTGTAAAGTAATTAGCCTCCAATTAAAATAAATTTATATTAAAAAAGAAGGGATTAAATAGTAAGCTTGCAAAAACACTATCCTTAGTAATGTTTCAGGAAAAGCAAGTGATTTTTTGAAACAAAATTTAAAAAATTATTATAAATATAACACTATCATGTTCAAAGAAATTTAAAATACAAAATAAAAAGGATAAAAGACTAAAATTACCCATAATTTCAGAATCAGAAACCTATCACTTACATTTTGGTATATTTTCTTCTACCCTTTAATTTTCTATATCATATAGGACTTTGTACGTTTACTTTTATTATAAAAAATGTAATTGAATTGTACATATTTTGTAAACTTGCAGTTTTTTGTTTTAACTGTTCATAGGCTTCTAATAGCTTCAATTCTCCCATTTTGTTGTTTAATACTAATGTTATGCTAGTATAAACATCTCTTCTGTTTAAAACCCAGATATTTATCACTGGCAAATATTACTAAAAGGAGCAAGTTGAAAGTTTAATAAATAGAAAAGTTATTTTTATTTATAAAAATAAAAAGACAGACTTATGCTCAATATCTGAAATTTTCATCTGTATTACAAACAAAACATTCAGGTTGAACATCTACCATAGGTTAATTATTTACCTTTGGTTAGTTATTTCTGGAACCTCTTCAGGGTGGACAATTTTTCTAAAGCTTTGTTTCTAGAATTATCCTTTTGTATTCTTCACAAGGGACTGATAAATGTGTCCGGGCTGCCAGGACCTGAAGAGAGGTCACTCACAGTGGCATCCCTCTGGCTCCTGGCTCTCACTGTGGGTGTGAAGTTTTATGAGGACTGAGGCAGAATCAAGGTGACAGCACAGCCTGTCAGAACCCACAAATGTCCTGACTTTCAAGAGTGAAGAAAGCGCCCGCTACTCAATAATATGTGAAAGAAGATAATATTAATGATTTGCTTCCCAGCATAGATGGAGGACAGACTGAAAACCAGGGTAACAGAAAAGTAACCAATCTAATCACATGGGCCACAGCCTTCTCTAACTCAGTGAAACTATGAGCCATGCCGTGTGGGGCCACCCAAGAAGGACCAGTCACATGGAGAGTTCTGACAAAATGTGGTCCACAGGAGAAGGGAATAGCAAACCACTTCAGAATTCTTGCCTTGAGGACCCAATGAACAGTATGAAAAGGCAAAATGGTAGGATACTTAAAGAGGAACACCCCAGGTCGGTAAGTGCCCAATATGCTTCTGGAGATCAGTGGAGAAATAACTCCAGAAAGAATGAAGGAATGGAGCCAAAGCAAAAACAATAGCAGGCGGTGGATGTGACTGGTGATAGAAGCAAGGTCCAATGCTGTAAAGAGAAATATTGCATAGGAACCTGGAATGTTAGGTCCATGAATCAAGACAAATCAGAAGTGGTCAAACAGGAGATGGTAAAAGAGTAAATGTCGACATTCTAGGAATCAGTGAACTAAAATGGACTGGAATGGGTGAATTTAACTCAGACCAGTAATGCTGAGAAGCTGAAGTTGAACTGTTCTATGAAGACCTACAAGACCTTTTAGAACTAACACCCAAAAAAGATGTCCTTTTCATTGTAGGGGACTGGAATGCAAAAGTAGGAAGTCAAGAAACACCTGGAGTAACAGGCAAATTTGACCTAGGAGTACAGAATGAAGCAGGGCAAAGGGTAATGGAGTTCTGCCAAGAGAACCCACTGGTCGTAGAAAACACCTTCTTCCAAAAACACAAGAGAAGACTCTACACGTGGACATCACCAGATGGTCAACACTGAAATCAGATTGATTATATTCCTTGCAGCCAAAGATGGAGAAGCTCTATACAGTCAGCACAAACAAGACCGGGAGCTGACTGTGGCTCAGATCATGAACTCCTTATTACCAAATTAAGACTTAAACTGAAGAAAGTGGGGAAAACCACTAGACAATTCAGGTATGACCTAAATCAAATCCCTTATGATTATACAGTGGAAGTGAGAAATAGAGTTAAGGGACTAGATCTGATAGACAGCATGCCTGGTGAACTGTGGATGGAGGTTCATGACATTGTACAGGAGACAGGGATCAAGACCATTCCCAAGAAAAAGAAATGCAAAAAAGCAAAATGGCTGTCTGGGTAGGCTTTGCAAATAGCTGTGAAAAGAAGAGAAGCAAAGGAGAAAAGGAAAGATATAAGCATCTGAATGCAGAGTTCCAAAAAATAGCAAGGAGAGATAACAAAGCCTTCCTCAGTGATCAGTGCAAAGAAATAGAGGAAAACATTAGAATGAGAAAGATTAGAGATCTCGTCAAGAAAATCAGAGATACCAATGGAACATTTCATGCAAAGATGGCCTCAACAAAGGACAGAAATGGTATGGACCTAACAGAAGCAGAAGATATGAAGAAGAGGTGGCAGGAATACACAGAAGAACTGTACAAAAAAGATCTTTATGACCCAGATAATCACGATAGTTTGATCACTCACCTAGAGCCAGCTATCCTGGAATGTGAACTCAAGTGGGCCTTAGGAGGCATCATTATGAACAAAGCTAGTGGAATTGATGGAATTCCAGCTAAGCTATTTCAAACCCTAAAAGAGGATGCTGTGAAAGTGCTGCACTCAGTATCCAGCAAATTTGGAAAACTCAGCAGTGGCCACAGACCTGCAAAAGGTCAGTTTTCATTCTAATCCCTAAGAAAAGCAATGCCAAAGATTCTCAAACTACCGCACAGTTGCACTCACACACTAGCAAAATAATGCTCGAAATTCTCCAAGCCAAGCTTTAGCAATATGTGAACCGTGAACTTCCAGATGTTCAAGCTGGTTTTAGAAAAGGCAGAGGAACCAGAGATCAAATTGCCAACATCCATTGGATCATCGAAAAAGCAAGAGCATTCCAGAAAAACATCTATTTCTGCTTTATTGACTATGCCAAACCCTTTGACAGTGTGGATCACAATAAGCTGTGGAAAATTCTGAAAGAGACGGGAATACCAGACCACCTGACCTGCCTCCTGAGAAAACTGTATGCAGGTCAGGAAGCAACAGTTAGAACTGGACATGGCACAACAGACTGGTTCCAAATAGGAAAAGGAGTACGTCAAGGCTGTATATTGTCACCCTGGTTATTTAACTTCTATGCAGAGTACACCATGAGAAATGCTGCACTGGATGGAGCACAAGCTAGAATCAAGATTGCTGGGAGAAATATCAATAACATCAGATATGCAGATGACACCACCCTTATGGCAGAAAGTGAAGAACTAAAGAGCCTCTTGATGAACGTGAAAGAGGAGAGTGAAAAAGTTGGCTTAAAGCTCAACATTCAGAAAACGAAGATCATGGCATCTGGTCCCATCACTTCATGGGAAATAGATGGGGAAACAGTGGAAACTGTGGGTGACTTTATTTTTTTGGTCTCCAAAATCACTGCAGATGGTGACTGCAGCCATGAAATGAAAAGATACGTACTCTTTGGAAGAAAAGTTATGACCAACCTCAATAGCATATTAAAAAGCAGAGACTACTTTGTTAACAATGGTCAGTCTTGTCAGGGTTATGGTTTTTCCAGTAGTCATGTATAGATTTGAGAGTTGTACTATTAAGAAAGCTGAGCACCAAAGAATTAATGCTTTTGAACTATGGTGTTGGAGAAGACTCTTGATATTCCCTTGCCTGCAAGGAGATTCAACCATCATCCTAAAGGAAATGATTCCTGAATATTCATTGGAAGGACTGATGTTGAAGCTGAAACTCCAATACTTTGGCCACCTGATGTGAAGAGCCGACTCGTTTGAAAAGACCCTGATGCTGGGAAAGATTGAAAGCTAGAGGAGAAGGGGACAACAGAGGATGAGATGGTTGGATGGTTCACCGACTCAATGCACATGAGATTGAGTAAACTCCGGGAGTTGGTGATGGACAGAGAGTTCTGGCATGCTGCAGTCCATGGGGTAGCAAAGAGTCAGACACGACTGAGTGACTGAACTGAACTGATAGATGGAGGATGAGTTATTTTAATAAACAGCAATATACATTTTCTTTGTTTGTTTCTGTGTTTTTCAATCAGTCTGCCATAAGCAATCAGCTGGGGGTCCTTGTTAAAAATCCAGATCCTCTGTCTACTCTAGACTGAATCAAAGTCTCCACAGAAGAGTCTACATTTAGCAAATTCTTCCCCATGCAATTCTAAAGACGTGACAAGTTTGGGGGAAGAAGGAAACAATATGTATATACTTTTTCTAAGAGTATTAAGCTTCAGCAAATAATGTTCTAGGGCTGTGTTGAATGCATTCGTCTCTGCTGATCCAGAAAAAGCATTTCACAATCTTGCTGGATCCTAAGAGTAGCATTAAGAACACACATTATAACACTGTTGCAAGAATGCATTTTATGTTGTGTGTCTTAAAATTTTTTTTATTTATTTGTTTTTAATGGGAAGATAATTGCTTTACAATATTGTGTTGGTTTCTGCCATTCATCAACATGAATCAGCCATAGGTATGCATATATCCCCTCCCTCTTGAATATCCCTCCCGCCACATTCCACTGCTCTAGGTTGTTACGGAACACTGGGTTTGAGCTTCCTGTATCATACAGCAAGTTTCCACTGGCTATCTAATTTCACACATGGATATGTATATGTTCCAGTGCTACTCTATTTGTCTCACCCTCTCTTCCCCTGCTGTGTCCACAAGTCTGATCTCTGACTCTGCATCTCCATTGCTGCCCTGCAGATGGGTTCATCAGTACTATCTTTGTAGATTCCACATATATGCGTTATCATATAATATTTGCTTTACTCTTTCTGACTTACTTCGCTTTGTATAATAGGCTCGAGGTTTATCCACCTTATTAGAACTGGGTCAAATGTGTTTCCTTTTATGGCTGAGTAATATTCCATTGCATATATGTACCACAAATTCTTTAACCATTCATCTGCTGATGAAAATCTAGCTTGCTTCCACATCCTAGCAACTGTAAATAGTGCTGCGATGAACACTGGGGTTTATGTGCTTCTTTCAATTTTGGTTTCCTCAGTGTATATTCCCAGTAGTGGGATTGTTGGGTCTTGTGATAGTTTTATTCCTAGTGTTTTAAGGAATTTCCATACTTCTTTCCACAGTGGCTGTATCAATTTGCATTCCCGCCAACAGTGCAAGAGGGTTCCCTTTATCCACTCCCTCCCAAGCATTTATTGTTTGTAGATTTTTTGATGGTGGCCATTCTGACTGGTGTAAGATGATACCATCATTGTAGTTTTGATTCACATTTCTCTAATAATGAGTGATGCTGAGCATCTTTTATGTGTTTATTAGCCATCTGTATTTGTTTTTTGGAGATATGTCTGTTTAGGTCATCTGCCCACTTTTTGATTGGGTGGTTTATTATTCTGATGTTGAGCTGAATGAGCTGCTTGTGTATTTTGGAGATTAATCCTTTGTCAGTTGCTTTGCTTGCAATTATTTTCTCCCATTCTGAAGGTTGTCTTTTCACCTTATTTATAGTTTCCTTTGCTGTGCAAAAGCTTTTAAGTTTAATTAGGTCTCATTTGTTTATTTTTTTTTAATTTCCATTACTCTAGCAGGTGGGTCATAAAGGATCTCGCTGTGATTTATGCCCAAGAATGTTCTGCCTATGTTTTCCTCTAATACTTTTATAGATTCTGGTCTTACATTTAGATCTTTAATCCATCTTTAGTTTATTTTTGTGTATGGTGTTAGGAAGTGTTCTAATTTCATTCTTTTATATGTAGCTGTCCAATTTTCCCAGCACCACTTATAAAAGAGGCTGTCTTTGTTCCATTGTATATTCTTGCCTCTTTTGTCAAAGATAAGGTGCCCATAGATGCATGGGTATATCTCTGGGCTTTCTATCTTGTTCTATTGGTCTATATTTCTGTTTTTGTGCTGGTACCACACTATCTTGATGACTATATCTTTGTAGTACAATGTTACATGTCTTTTTGCCACAGTAGTAAAGCACATACATTATGATGTAATTGTGTAGGTTATAAGAACTAGAGCTTCCTGTTCAACAGATAATTTTTAATAGAAATCCTACTTATAATAATTGCTGTTCAGGTAGTTTCAGGGTGTCCTGCAGCTGTCACACTTGACTTGATGATAAGCAGAGCAGTTACTATCAACTCTAAGTTACCTTGTGTAAATTTATTTTACACAATAAATGGTGTGAATCATGCATTTAGTGTTGCAATCTCAATTATTCTTGCCATTTTTTATGAAATAACTCATTACTTTCCTGCTGACTGGAAAGTAATCAGAACTCCTTCAGGGAAAAGCCAGTTTCTCTATCAAATAAGGAAGCCCTTGAAGAGAGTACCATAATCAACTTTACCAAGGGGTGAGGACAGTAAGAGGCAAAAGTAAAACGGATTTACCCATAAATATACAGAAATACCTACTGTGAGATAAACACCGCACAATAGTGAATATGTACAATAGGAACTCATAAAAAGTTGTCTCTTGGGAGAGATTTGTCTTCTAGACTCCCAAGTGGTGGCCTGGGAATATTGTGCAATGGCAGCCAGGAATCTGGACCAGTTTGTTGCCATTTGCCTGGTTCTAACAATTCAGGCACATCCAGTAATTACTATTTGGAATTCACTACTTTTCCTGTTTGCAGACTTCTTTTTTTGACACTTTGATAACCTTAGCTATTCATATATTTTCATCCTTACATAAGATTTTTCCATTCCAGTCCTTTTAACAAGTAGATATGTGATATACTAATAACAAATTGGTGATAAGTGATTGGTATTATTTCTGTCAAAATTTTCTCCTATTTATCTTTTAAAGTGCATTACACTTCATACTACGAGAAGAGAAGAGCATAGCTGACTTTTCTTCCAGCAAGGCACCAGCAGTGTTGATAACAGCATTGGGGCAGAGCAGGGCAGAGTCTGATCTGTGTAACGCAAAATGAGTTTCCAAATTTGGGGACACACGCTTTAAACACTTGTAACTTTGGCTTTCCTTCCTCTAATCAGTAGGTTGACTAAAAGCAGCTGCATATATTGTCTTTGAGATAAGGCTTTGAAACATTGCAAAAGAACAAGGAAGGCAAATTCATTATATGTCATTTCTTTCAGTCTGGCAGGCAGATGATAAGAGTCCTATTTTCGTGAATTATAGAACATCCATCCTGCTCTTGGTTTTGGGAGCCTTAAATTGTCAAAGCTTCATCTCCATGAAACTTCATCCTTATCCTTAAACAGTTATTTTCATTACCTCTTTACTTTCATTAATTCTTTCGGTATAATAGCATCAAATGACCTCAGCAGCTATTTTATACATATGCTACATCAGTACTCGTTCGTTACATTGTTATATTGGTACTTAATATACATATTAGTAAATGGGGCATTTTCTCCAATTACTTTGCTTCTGTTGCTGCTGCTAAGTCACTTCAGTTGTGTCCGACTCTGTGCGACCCCATAGAAGGAAGCCCAACAGGCTCCACTGTCCATGGGATTTTCCAGGCAAGAGTACTGGAGTGGGGTGCCATTGCCTTCTCCGTCCAATTACTTTAGGGGTATCTATTTGTGATATTGTGACTTATAATAACAAATATATATTTGGTATTTTGGCACAAAACCTTTGGAATTTCCTAAGTGATAAAAACAACAAAGGTGCCTTTTATTTGTTAATGAGGTAGATTTTGGACTGACCTTAGGTAACCTAAGTATGGCGGCTAGTTGCCAAGAGAATCAGCTTTGTGTTTAGAAGCCTGGAATGTTCACTCCCATGCCCTGACCTCCAGGGAGGAGAGAGGGCTTGGAGGTAGAGGTCACCAATGGCCAAAGATGTAATCAGTCATATCTATCTGACAAAGCCTCTGTACAAACACAGAAGGATGAAGTAGAAGGAGCTTCCTGGTCAGGGAACATGTGAAGATTCTGGGAGAGCTTGTGTCTGGAGAGGGTGTGGAAGCCCCAAGCCCTTTGCCCAAACCTCACCCCGTGCGCATTTTCTGTTGGTTGTCCCTGGGTTGTATCCTTTTAAAACAAACTGGTAATCTAATGTCAACTAAGAAATAAATGCACAACCTAAAAGTTGAGAGGTATAATTTATTCAGTGGACATACTGAGGATTTTAAGCCTGGTAAGCAACATTTCAAGTAATCCTAAGAGAACTGTTCCCAGGAGGTGAGGGGAGGAGCCAGGTTATATAGGAGTTTTTGCAACAAAGAGGAGGTAGTTGGAACAAAGTGAAAGTGAAGTCACTCAGTCGTGTCCGACTCTTTGTGACCCCATGGTTTATAGCCTACCAGGCTTCTCTGTCCATAGGATTTTCCAGGCAAGAGTACTGGAGTGGGTTGCCATTTCCTTCTCCAGGGGATCTTCCTGACCCAGGGATTGAACCCAGGTGTCGTGTATTGCAGGCAGAGGCTTTACCCTCTGAGCCACCTTGAGCACTCAAGAAAGCCAGACGTCTCAAGTTCAGGAATTTAGTGCTTTTCTATGTATGGGAAGATGCAAGAGTCTGGACTCACTGAAGTCGTTCCTTTGACGTGCACCTCAGCTCTCTGGGGCCAGGATCTTGTGTTTTCACAACCTGAGTTCCACAGGGCTTACTATGGGGAGTGGCTGCAGTCTGATGGCTGCTGGATGGCAGGTGTTCTTTCCTTCCTGAGTCCCCTCAGGGCTCACCAGCTCACTATCTATGGTGGCTGCAACTGCTAAGGATTGTGACATTCTTTGTTCACTGATATGGCAGGAAATATTCCATTTCTCAATATTATTTCCATTTTATGGATAAAGTTACTGAAGTTAAGCAAAGTCAGAAGACATGGTAGTGTAGGTAACTGTTCTGTGAGAGGAAGGGGTTAGAACATGGAACAGTCTGCCTCACACTTACTCCTTTACCAGATCACACTTAGGACATTAAGAAACATTGTTTTCTTATCAAGCCACTGCTACTAGTATCTAATACTGTCCCTCAGATACATTGTGAAATATGGTCACTACCATTTAACTCTCAAGATGTAGACTCATTAATTTCTTTAATTAAGAAAGTAACTCATTCTGTCATATTATGAATTATGAAACCATAAACTGGAGCTGGATTTGACATCTCTAGTAGCAAAAGTTGATATGGTCTGCCATGTTTTTAAAACGAAATTAAGAATAATATTATATTCACTACTCTATATGAAACCAGTATTGTTACCTAGCAGACATTCATATTCAGTGGCATGGTAGAATTCCATTATATTTTGAACTTTGTAGCTTCTTAGTGTTACTGCCAAAATCCTGGTTCCCTCTCCACTGATGCCAAATAAAAATATGGAGACAAGGGTTTGGAGGAAATAGAAAGATGGGTGAGAGGAGAACACCACAGGCTAGCATCTCAAGAACTGTGCCTCCCTTTGGAGAATCTGAGGGAATCCTATAGGTGGGGCTTGCAGTCTGGGATATGTGATAAGGAACAAAGTAATGAGAATCTTGAATTCTTCTTCCTGCATTACTTCCAAACAGTCAGAGCTGGCATCAAGTAGTCCGGTAATTGGGTCCTTCGTCTCTACGTTTATCACCCTCCAACATTTTTTCTGAAATACAAAAAGCTAAAAAACAAACAAACAAACAAACAAAAAGCTACAAGGAGTGGTCTGCAAAAGGAGTGTGGGGAAGGTAAGCACCAGGTACAGGATAGTGAAGTGTCAGGATAGTGTAGTGTAGGTTAGCTTTGTGAAATACTGATCTTGTTACAGACTCTGCAGAGTATTAACAGTTAAAGCAAATCTGCTGCTGCTGCTAAGTCTCTTCAGTGGTGTCCGACTCTGTATGACCCCACTGATGGCAGCCCACCAGGTTCCCCCATCCCTGGGATTCTCCAGGCAAGAACACTGGAGTGGGTTGCCATTTCCTTCTCCAATGCGTGAAAGTGAAAAGCGAAAGTGAAGATGCTCAGTCGTGTTTGACTCTTGTCGACCCCATGGACCGCAGCCTACCAGGCTCCTCTGTCCGTGGGATTGTCCAGGCGGGAGTACTGGAATGGGTTGCCACTGCCTTCTCCAAAAGCAAAGCTAGGAGTGATTAACTTCTCCAGGTTCATTTATGTTTCTTTCTAGTCTTTTCACTGCTCCCCTTTCCTTTCCTTGTTCTCAGGAAAGGAAAAACTTCATTTCTATTTTTGCTGCAACAGTAGCTTTAAGTCTGTAACTCATTTCTCTTGGAAAGTTTTAGGCAGTAGCCTTTGACCAAAAGCATTCAGTCAAAAAAAAAAAAAAGACTGACTTGAATATAACTCTTATTTTCTTTACATGAATCATCTTTGGGTAAAAGGCACTGAGGCAGGAGGTAGATGGGCCCTGGTGCAGGGTAAAGCAATTAGAGATTTATCCCCTGTGGACCAACACTCCAAGACAAGGATGGCACAACAACTGAAAGAGGAGGCTGGGCTCCCCGAGATAGAAGACAAGAGACCACATGTTTCTTATTCTCAGAGCCAGAGACCTTCCTGACTACGCATGTGCAGAAAGACTCCTTGGAGGTCAAAAGAGGAGTGATGCTAAGAGATACTACCTATAGGCTTCTTTAGTGGAATCCATCTTGGCTGAGAGATGCATGGACACATGAGGGAGGATCCTGAGACACACCAAATATGGACTCTGAACCAGGCAAATCAAAATGACTGGTCAAAGGAAACCCAGAAGAAATGCCCCATGAAAGTATTTCAAATTGTCAATGAGCACACAACTCAGCAACTCTCTCTCAGCCTGCCCGTGTGTCTATCCACACATACTGTACTCTTTTTTACTCCTATTAAATAATTTACTTCTTTCGCCACTTTCCATCTTTGTGGAAGTTCTTTTTCTGCAAAGCCAAAGAGACAGGGTCTCATCACTGACTGACCACTGGTCTAGTGGCTAGACCCGACCTCAGTATGGCTGGGAACTGAACCCTGCTTCAAACTGCTGCAGGCTGAGGCCACTAAGATCATGGCATCTGGTCCCATGACTTCATGGCAAATAGATAGGGAAACAATGGAAACAGTGAGAGACTTTAATTTTGGGGGCTCCAAAATCACTGCAGATGGTGACTGCAGCCATGAAATTAAAGACGCTTGCCCCTTGGAAGAAAAGCTATGACCAACTGAGACAGCATATTAAAAAGCAGAGACATTACCAACAAAGATCCGTCTAGTCAAAGCTATGGTTTTTCCAGTAGTCATGTATGGATGTGAGAGTTGGACTATAAAGAAGGCTGAATGCTGAGCAATTGATGGTTTTGAACTGTGGTGTTGGAGAAGATGCTTTATATTCCCTTGGACTGTAAGGAGACCCAGCCAGTCCATCCTAAAGGAAATGACTCCTGAATATTCACTGGAAGGACTGTTGCTGAAGCTGAAATTCCAATACTTTGGCCACCTGATGTGAAGAACCGACTCCTTGGAAAAGACCCTGATGCTGGGAAAGATTGAACGCAAGAGGAGAAGGGGACAACAGAGGATGAGATGGTTGGATGGCATCACCAACGTGATGGACATGAGTTTGAGTAAGCTCCAGGAGTTGGTGATGGACAGGGAAGCCTAGTGTGCTGCAGTCCACAGGGTTGCAAAAACGTGGACATGACTGAATGCCTGAACTGAACTGAGGCCATCTGAGATCAGCACTAGGGTGAATTTTGAATGTAAGTCTTTTGAAAAATCAACCTAGCAGTGTATCACAGTGTTTGCATACTAAGACCATTTTCGAAGGTCTCCCTCTTGAACTTTCCTCCAGATTTAAAGAAGTAATTGTTACCTTTGGCTGGACTCACAGCTCCTGGAGAAGACTGTCAACCACACCTGCCCTGATGCATCGTGATGGTGGGTCCCTCGAGTGCTTACAATGTGCTGCTGTTTATTCTATGTGCTCTACAGTTCTCTCTCACTTACCAGCACAGTAAATCTGAGAAATGGAAAGCTCAAGCTCAGAGGGCTTCAGTCACCTGTTTGAAATCGCTCAGCTTGAACGTGATGGAGCTGGTGTGCCAACCTGGTCTTGTGCTTCTCTGTTCAACACTGTCTCTCAAGAACAAAGCAAAGGGCAGGACTTGGAATTTCATTTTTCTCAGTGCTGGTTCCAACATGGTCTCAGTAAGAAGTTATCAGAAGACGAGGAAGGACAAAGGAAGGAAGGAGAGAAAGAGAGACAAGGATGTGCAGTGAGGAGAATTTGAGAGAGAATGGGAAAACGATGAGGGCTGCACAGAGAAAAGCGGATCCACACTCAGGACCTATGAGGTCACACCTGCTTTCTCATCATGAGGACTTCTCCTCTGGGCCTTAGCTTGGCAGACGTTTGTTGTTTATTGCATCATATATTTCACTAAAAGTCTGAAATTTGTGATTTTTAATTATCTCGTTTCTTTCACAATTATTAGTTGAAATACTTAAAGAAAACTCCCGCAACTGATATTATTTGGTTACTCTGAAATCCTTTGAAAGGAAAAAGCAGAAAAAACTTAGAACTTCATGCTTTTGAGATGATTGGTCTTGGGGAATTTCATGTTTTCCAGATCCTTTGACTTAGCAGACCCTTGCAAACACTACCTATTCAAGGAAGCCAATTACAGTCCACCCAGCAGCCCTAGGAATCCACGTCTCTGACCCTAGTCTTTGTGCTCTTAGAACAAAAACCACAGAAAACTGGGTGTATCCCTAAAAACATTTCAGGTTTTGAGGCATGGCTAGATACACTGTTATTTTATGTAAATAAGACAGAGTATATAATTATGGTTTTGGCAGAGGCTCATAGAAGAGATGAGTAAAGAGAGGGTTTCAAATATACTCACTTACTCATGAGCTGTCCCGCATTCTGTGACATATCCATCAAAGGAGCCCCACCCCGAGGGTGCCTCTTGGGAGGACACATCCATCTAACCCTGAAAGCCAAACCGGACACAGTGATTTTGGTGGGTATGATTTCACCTTCTCCGAAACCTCCATGCAGACAGAAGTGGGAAGTGGAGGTGTCTCCTGTGTGCAGAAATACATTTTCATGTCTTAGCCCCGAGTGTCAGAAAAAGCAAGACTTTATGTCCGATTAGGACCCAGTCTCTCCTTCTGATGCAATCTCTTTCATTCCTAAGCACTGATTCCTGTGGACCTGGAATTGCTGCTGAGATGATAACATTTTTTCCTGAGTAGTGGTTCTGACAGGAGAGAATGTAAAGCTAGCGTCTCATCACCATTAGAATCCTTAATAAGCCATGTTCTGCTCCTCTCATCCTTTCTTTTGTCCACCACTGGCCACAGTGAAATAATGAACTTAATACAGTGGGTCTATTGTCAAGGGCGACACTTCTGGTCAGACATGATTTTGAACATAGCTCTGCTTCGTCGTGGGCTTTTCTGGTGGCTCAGTGGTAAAGAATCCATCTGCCAGTGCAGGAGTCGTGGGTTTGACTCCTGGGTTGGGAAGATCCCCTGGAGAAGGGAATGGCAACCTAATCCAGTATTCTTGCCTGGAGAATCTCATGGACAGAGGAACCTGGTGGGCTACAGTCCATGGGGTTGCAAGAGAGTCGGACAAGAGTTAGTGACTAAACAACAACACCTGCTTCTTCATATTATAAAAATAAGCAATTCGCTTATTAAATATCATCTTAGGTTTTTAATTTTAACACAAATTTCAGACGTGAAATCTTATTAACAATAAAAAGAATGTACAGGCATATATTTTTGGTAAACAATCTATTTGAATGTTTAGTAGCATCATATCCAATTTGAGGACCTGATCCAAAATCATGGAGGGGTTCATAGAATTAAGTTAGTTCTCATTTTCTTCATTTCTAAGAGAAAGAAAGATAATCCATATTATTCAATGTAGCTATGACTCTATGATCCAGGAAAGATTTCATAGTCTTATGAAAAGCTTATCAGAAGCTGCATTTTGTATCCAGGCTTAAATGACTACTGGGAAGGAAATGTGAGGTGTCTATTTATGGGGTCTGTTCTCAAAATTAATGAGAAAGACTGAGAGGGCTCGCATCATTAGTTGGAAAGAAAAGGGCACTTTATCTCACTTTTCTGTGCCTGCAAGTCCAGCCAGGAAAGAGTGCTGATGCTCACAGGAGATCATAGGCAGAAAGGATAGGCAGGCAGATCAACACTTGTCAGGAAGATGATTTGCAGGGAAATGGTTTTTGGAATATGTCTAAGCCTCAGTAAATATCAGATAACTTAGGAGACACAAACAAAACTCAACTCAGCATGATATGAGTTGTCCATGCAATCCAGACTGCTGTGCTTAGGGAAGTGAATAGCTTTGTCTCATTGAAGTTTGAACATGGGCACAGACCAAGTTCAACAGCTGCTTCATACATAAGTTGTTACCTTTTTCTTTTTTTAATTTAATTTTTTATTGAAGTGTAATTGATTTGCAATGTTGTATTAGTTTCAGGTGTTCAGTAGCATGACTCAGTTATATATTTTATTTCAGATACTTTTAAAATGCACATGTTTAATTTTTCAACATATTATTTACTTAAGATTTATTAATTTAGAAAAGGCCCCATGTGATGACTATAATTTAATGTCATTTAAAAAATTCTTGTCCTGATAAGACCTAATTAGTGTGAGAAAATTTTGTTAATGCTATCAGTAAATCAGATAAATGAGAATGTCATTTTTTTGCCAGCGCCAAAATTCCGGATCACAGATACATGACAACTGTTATGTTCTCATGCCAGAGCTTGAAAATATTCTGTTTATTTTTTTCTCTAAGACTGATCGAGGTCAAGTTCTTCATACAAGAATAAAGGCAACTTGCCGATGATGAGTTTTGGATCTAATGTGAGTGTTTTCCTAAATTTGGAAAAACCTTTCATGGACACTGCAATGCTTACAGCATAGAAGTAGAGACTGGATATTCATAACTGCCTTTAGTTCTTTACTGTTAAATCCTTTTAATATGATTATGGATATTACTCCAAAGCACAGTAAAAATGAGATACCTTGGCTCCCCATTTGCAATAGGTGGCTTCTCTTTTTCTCAGAAGAGAACATCTGATGTGAGAGGGCAGGTCTGAGGTCTGGGACCTCTGCTCACTCCCTCCTTGGCTGCAGGAGAGGTTCCATCTCAGCCCAGCAAGCTTCCTGTTGATGGAGCACAATCTTTCAGTTGTATACTTTGGTTTAAAACATCCCTGTGAGGAAGGCGCCCAGACCCCAGGACCAAGGACAAAAGGGTCCTCAGGAGTTTCCTGGACACAGGCCCCCAGAAAAGGGTGAGAAATGCCCCCAATGTCAATCACAGGAAAGGTGCAGCCCCTGTGGGAAAGGGCACAGCTTCCATCCACACACAGATAACACTCCCATCTCATCACTGCCACTTTATTTTTTTTTATTTTTATTTTTTGTTTTATTTTTTTATTTTTTAAATTTTAAAATCTTTAATTCTTACATGCGTTCCCAAACATGAACGCCCCTCCCACCTCCCTCACCACAACATCTCTCTGGGTCATCCCCATGCACCAGCCCCAGGCATGCTGCACCCTACGTCAGACATGGACTGGCGATTCAATTCTTACATGACCGTATACATGTTAGAATTCCCATTCTCCCAAATCATCCCACCCTCTCCCTCTCCCTCTGAGTCCAAAAGTCCGTTATACACATCTGTGTCTTTTTTCATCACTGCCACTTTAAACTTCTTTCTGCCTTTCTCCTTTCTCTGCATTTTCTGCTTTTGTTTTCCTTCCTCTTCTCTCACCAACAGGTCTCTTTCTTCAGTGTGTTCTTCCTTTTCCTCCCTCGCATCTCCCGAGCTCATTTCCTCTTTCTCTACTTCTGCTCCAGCTTAACGTCCTTCCTCACTGTGAACTTTCCTTTTCTTTTTCATCATTTCTGACTTCAACCACTGCAGAGGAACATATGCCCTTCCGTAGAACTATGGTTCTTCCCGGCAGGCACAGAAATGCTCAAAAGATATATTTGGAGTGATCTAATATTTCAATGTGGTTATTGAAAACTAAAGCTATGTCAGAGGATGTGAAGGGTTGGGTGGTAACTGCTGTGTTTCTCAGTAAGTTCCGTACATGTGAATGGGTTTTATTCCGAGAGTAAGTCCAATTTGTTTCTAAGTCCAGCAAAGTTAGCCCAGGTACTCAACTGACACGATCGACTCTACAGTACTGCACTGAAATTGGTTTATAATACTTTTTCACACAAATAATACATTAAAAAAATACACTCAATAAAGAAAACATTTTTAATCTTACAGTGCAGTACCTTGAAAAGTACAGTAGTACAGTACAACAGCTGGCATATAGGGGCATATTTGCATCTTTGGAAGTTTACAACTCGAAAGTTTGTATGCAGGTACTTACTATACTAGAAATTTGCTTAGTCCTTCTTACTCCGCTAAGGCAATTGAAGGTTTCTTCACTTGCTATGGAACCTTAAACTTAGAAGCAAACCTCAAGGACATGGGCCATGACCGTTTCCGATGAACTTGAGGCTTCCACCAAGAGGCAATTTCTGCAGCCCCATCTGTCAGAAGAAGAGGTGATGTAGCTTGTTAATGTTAAATCACATATTGTTTCCCTTACCTTGACTTAATAAGTTAGGTATCTGCAACAATGATTCACCAGAAGATTAAACTACAACTCACCCTTGAACAACATGGGCTTGAGCTGCAGGAGTCCACTTATATGTGAATTTTTTCATAGATACAGTGCTTCTATTTTCCTTGTACAAAAATTTAGGTTAACAGACTGTAGGGGGGAGGTTGTGTTTGATTAGAGATCAAACCCTTTTGATTTCAAAAGGGTTCAAATCTTGATTTCAACCAAACTGCTTGAGCTTCCTGCCCTGGTGTGAGGGCATTTTTTTGAGGCAGAGGTGGCAGCCTGTACTTTTTCCATTGAGAAAGGTCAGAGCACCTGATCCCTCATGTGTCTAAGGGGCAGCTGTATGGTAGTTCCTTCTTGCACTGACGTTGGAAGAGGATCGGCAAAGCTATTAAGCGAATAATTTCTTTTATCTGCTTTTGTGTATTTAAGAAGGACAAACTAGTAGCTTCATGCTGGTCTAAAATTTTCCATTTAAGGAATTTTCTGTTTTAGCATTGTCTCCTGCCTCAATATAACAACTACTTTGTGCTGTTATAAAGTTTTTTTTTTATTAAAGTTAGTGTGTTTTAAGTTTTCTTCTTGGCAAAGATTTTAATGAAGAATAGATGTTACTCAGGTGGCAGAGTAGTGTGCAGTTTCCTTCTAAAGAAACTATATTTTTCATGAGAACAAAGAAAGATTGCAAACCATATAAACTAATTTAATTTTCTTTGTCATTTAAAGTACATTTTGCCTCCTGAGGCTTAAATTCCTATACCAACTGGATTATTATTTTTTCTATCTTTGCAAAATTAGCAAAATAAGAAGTCAATTATCTTTTAAGTCCTATCATGAAGTGTATGTGAACGAATTGTACAAAATCATCACACAAAAAAGAAATTGCCTATCAGATTCCCTTGTGAGTTTCATATCTGTCAGAAGGAGCATTCTCCTTTAGAATGAAAACAGGCCCACCTTCGCTAATTTTCTACTTAATAAGAGAAAAAGTAATTATAGACAGTTAACCATAGAATTCACCACTTATTAATTTTCTACTCTCCGTCTGACTAAATTTTTTCTTCCATTTCTCTTAACTGAAGTTACTAATTTTACCTAAAAACATCTTTATATGAGTCAGCGTGTTAAGCCTGAAGTCGTGTTATTTCAATGAGGTTAATGCATATTATAAAAGACCAGATTTTTTTGCACCTTTTCCAGAGCAGCAACCTGTGAAGCCAAAGTGAAATATATTGAAGGAAGATTTTTAGTAAGAAAGTATGTGGCCTGTTCATTCATTAAATTGTTAACTTAGGGTCGGATCACAACTCCATGCACACTGACATTTCTGTTTGCTTGCTCCTGGGGACAAAGAGCAGAAGCCTTGCTTAGCAAGGAAACAAAACATATCCAGTCCTTTCCAGAAACATCCTGAACTTCCTCAAGGAGGCTGAATGGACTATGGGGAAATTTTATTTGCTCTTGGTCAAAGGAACAATTAATTCAAAACAGATTTAAATCGGGGCAGCTGTAAGGCATTGGGTTGGAAAGAGGAAAAGGAAAAGAAAAAATTGTTCTGTGTTTCAAGAGAGTTTAGGAGATTTCTTTCAAGTCTAAAAGTTGCAACCAAAGAACACAAAGTTTGACTAAAAATAACAGCATTATGACTCTTGGAAAAGAAGCAAGACTTTTTTCAATAAAATAATCAGTACATCTGAGCGATCTACTATACCAACAGTCCTATAATATTTATACATTTATTGATGTTGCAACAACATGGAACAGTGTATATATTGGACCAAAGTTGTGCTAAAATAAGGCAACACAGCAAATGTTTGACTACAGAAGAGTTATTTTATAGTGTAAGCCTCCATGAATAAAAATATACATGCTTATCATCAAACTGACACCAGATGTAGGATGGAGCAATAATTCCCACAGTTTGGTTTCAATAATTTATATATTAAGTGCTTCCATTTTGAGTCAATTTCCTAATACATGTGAATATAAAATTAATTTCGTATTTCAACTAGAGAACATACTACATAATTTTATATAGTCTATTCCATTAAGAATGGTCCTTAAAGATTTGATGAGACCATGATATTGTGCAAGTATAAAATGCCTTGGGAGTTCTTTGCAAAATAGATAGTGTACATTTCATCTGCAAAATATGTCTATAAAACTATATAATTGTATGCAAAAGTATCATAATATTAACTTTATATTTACTTTATAAGTATCTAAACCATTTGTAGGAAAAAGTAAACTACTTTTTGTGTTTTGATAATAATCTATATCAGAATTTCCAAATGAACAAAATAGAAAAAAAGTACTTGAAGCCATAAGTTATATTTAGGTATTTGTCAAGAAGCCAGATTCCATGGGTTTTGAATATCTGACCCTTTGGCATCTTCCCACATAATCAGCTCTTTAACCCAGACTTGGAGTAAAGGGAATAACAGTGTTTTTTTCCTTCTCTGTTTAACTTGGCTTAGCTTTCTGTAGAAACTCCTCTTTCCCACAGCTTAATTCCAAACAAATTGTAATGTTAACAATACTCTTACCGTGGTTAATTCAACTGTTTTGCCTGTTAACCTGATGAAAGGCCAACATTAGATTGTTTCCTTTTTAGGTGAGAAAGTAATTAGGAATTTCAACCTATGATTGACTTGTATTCTTATTACTGAATTTCCTTTTTTTTTTTTTTTTTTGCTTTTGAGCAAGATTTTCCTCTTTCATTGCTTTTGAGCAAAAATTTCCAGACATGGAGAGATCTTAACAACAACAACAAAAAGCCTGAAGGGGATGATATCAAATGATTTAGAAAAATACGTTTTCCCTTCCTGAGTAACCAATAAGTAACAGAATGCTGGAAAATGGGCCGCAGACAAACCTTTGATATGATCATTTTTCCAGGGTAAATTTGAGATGTTCAAATGTCTTGTTGGTTTTTGTAGTCTTCACAGAGAAAATAATGGATTTGAAAAATAATTGTATTCTGAATCAGGAGAGAAAAAATATCTGTCATGCTTTTGATGGAAATTAAATAGCTAGGGGCTGGAGAGCAAGATGATTTAACCCTATGTGAGGGGCTGAAGGTGACAGTCAGGACAGAGTATTTCAGCTTTGCTCGTTTGACAAAAAAGCAGGAACCATGAAATATGTCAAAAGTCTCCACTCATGAGGCAAAAGTGGGGTCCAAGGGCTGCAAAACTGCTGCCCATGACACTGGGCCAGGAGCTGGCTGGTCTGTTCCTGTGTTTTCCAGGGGGTCAGTGGCATGCTGCAGTCCTGCAAAGCATTTAAATGACGTCCACAGTGGTGGGGGCAGAAGGTTGGGGCAACAGCCTTAGTGATTACACGTGATGTAGAAATGCTGTTAATGTATTCATGGTTTAAATGTTTAGTGTTAAACAGATGTCTGACTTTGCTTATCCAGAGCTGCCCACATTTATTTCAGAAAAGAATTTCCCTCTCTGTTCCTTGCCATACACACACACACGTACACACCAAATTTTTCACAAACCAGAGAACATAGGTGTCCTAAAAAAATGCATCGTTGTCAGTGATGGTCTTCATTGTTGTCAGTTGTCTGAAACTGGGATTGGATGTATTGGTGCAAAAGTTGGAAAATATTAAGGACTTTAGAACTCTCAGGATACACATTTGGCTCTTCTTATCCACAGGTTCCTTGTCCACAGAGTCAACCAACAGTAATTCAGAAGTGTTTGAGAAAAACTTCAGAAAGTTTCAAAAAAGAAAAACTTGAATTTGCCTTGCTCCTGGCAAATATTGGGGCTTCCCCAGTAGCTCAGTGGTAAAGAATCCACCTGCAATGCAGGAGATGCGGGTTTGACCCCTGGTTCAGGAAGATCCCATGGAGGAGGATGTGGCAACCTATTCCAATACTTTTGCCAGGAAAATCCCATGGACAGAGGAGCTTGGCAGGCTATAGTCCATGGGGTCGCAAGAGTCAGACATGACTGAGCATGCATGCCTTTGCAACTATTAACTGATAGATTTGCATTGCATTTGGTATAATCTATAGATGAGTTAAATTATATAGGGGATGTGCAAAGCTCCCATGCAAATACAACACCATTTTGTAGGAGGGACTTGAGCATCCATGGATTTGGGTATTTGAAGGGGGTCCTGGAGTCAGTTCCCTGTGGATACTGAGGGAACACTGTATTTAGTGGTCTAACACTACCCATGAAGGCTAAGTTCAAAGGATCTAAAAATGAATCACATAAGAGCTCAATTTTCAGCTACTTAGAGAAGTCTATGTTGTCTTGCCTGGGAAATCCCATGGACAGAGGAGCCTGATGGGCTACAGTCCATGGGGTCGAAAGAGTCTGATATGACTTAGGGACTAAACAACAACAACAATAACAACCACACCAATGCTAATCTACAGAAACATGGACTCATCCCCTTTGGTATGTGTATCCAAAGCAGCTCTCTAACATTGTTACTCAAGGCTGAGTAGACATGGGGACCAGTATTTAAAGACTTATCCTTCTTTCCTTGCTTTTTATTGTTAATTGAAGTTAGGATCTCCTCTAGGGCATTAGGTATTTTCTAGAACCGTAGTTCCTCTTCTTTCCCATAGAAAATTAATTTTTCCCATTTAGATAGGACCATAAGAGCAAAACCTGGCCCTTATTTCAGTCATGAATATTCTTGAATGCAATGAATATAAGTGGTATTTTGTTTAATATAGTACATAAAAATGAAAACCAGGCCATAGAAGATATGTTGGATAAGCCTTGTCTCATCCTACACACTGTAGGAGGGATAAATGCCTAAAGAGGGGAGAATTGGAAAGATATTGAAGATATTATGATGTAGGAAAAGTGTAACCCACGAAATCTGTTGAAGGACTCTTCTGATTTGGAATTAAAACATTTTATTGCTCAATCCTATAGCTTCCAATAATTATAAAATAACACACTCACAAGTGATCATTTGGGATCATTTTATTTTTGTGACCCCCATACTCTGAAGATTCACAATGTGTCTGAAAAATAGACAATCCTGTTACTAATAACAAAAGTATCCACTCCCTACTGCTGTTGGAGGAAACCAGGGGAAATATTTAAACGTCTTTCTATATGTAATATCATGACCTGTATACAGTAGTCACTTAATAATTCTGCTACAGTTGTGCTCATGTCAAACATAGGAGAGTTCTCACTTCCATTGCTGGAAGGTACTAGGAGGCTACACAGCATAAAATGAGAAAATAAGCTGCATATAAGGCAATGGCACCCACTCCAGTGCTCTTGCCTGGAAAATCCCAGGGATGGAGGAGCCTGGTAGGCTGCAGTCCATGGTGGGGTCGCTGAGGGTCGGACACGACTTCACTTGCACTTTCACTTTTCACTTCCATGCATTGGAGAAGGAAATGGCAGCCCACTCCAGTGATCTTGCCTGGAGAATCCCAGGGACGGGGGAGCCTGGTAGGCTGCCGTCTATGGGGCCGCACAGAGTCGGACACAACTGAAGCAACTTAGCAGCATAGCAGCAGCAATGAACATTCATTTAGTAGGAGTCCTAGGTATTTGCCCCCAATTTATTTGCTCTGCAAATATGATATGAGATCAATTAATCTTTCTGACATTCTGATATTTTCCTTCTGGACTAGAAATAATATCACTCATTTCTGGGCATGTGATTTTGTGAAATTTCATCACGATAAAGAAACGCTGGGCTGGAGGAAGCACAAGCTGGAATCAAGATTGCCGGGAGAAGTATCCATAACCTCAAATATGCAGATGACACCACCCTTATGGCAGAAAGTGAAGAAGAACTAAAGAGCCTCTTGATGAAAGTGAAAGAAGAGAGTGAAAAAGTTGGCTTAAAGCTCAACATTCAGAAACTAAGATCATGGCATCCAGTCCCATCACTTCATGTCAAATAGATGGGGAAACATTGGAAACTGCGGCTGACTTTATTTTTCTGGCTCCAAAATCACTGCAGATGGTGATTGCAGCCATGAAATTAGAAGACCCTTACTCCTTGGAAGGCAAGTTCTGACCAACCTAGACAGCAAATTAAAAAGCAGAGACATTACTTTGTCAAGAATGGTCAGTTTAGTCAAGGCTATGGTTTTTCCAGTAGTCATGTATGGATGTGAGAGTTGGACTATAAAGAAGCTGAGTGCAGAAGAATTGATGCTTTTGAACTGTGGTGTTGGAGAAGACTCTTGAGAGTCACTTGGACTGCAAGGAGATCCAACCAGTCCATTCTGAAGGAGATCAGCCCTGGGTGTTCATTGGAAGGACTGATGTTGAAGCTGAAACTCCAATACTTTGGCTACCTCATGCGAAGAGTTGACTCATTGGAAAAGACCCTGATGCTGTGAAAGATTGAGGGCAGGAGGACAAGGGGACGACAGAGGATGAGATGGTTGGATGGCATCACTGACTCAATGGACATGGGTTTGGGTGGACTCCGGGAGTTGGTGATGGACAGGGAAGCCTGGCATGCTGTGGTTCATGAGGTTGCAAAGAGTTGGACACGACTGAGAGACTGAACTGAACTGAAACCATATTTTGAAAAATGCCTACTTCATTTGTTTATATTTGGCTGTGCTACCTTTTCATTGCTGTGTGAGTGCTTTCTCTAGCTGCAGTGAGCGGGGCCTAGTCTCTAGTTGTGGTATGAGGGTTTCTTATTGCAGTGGCTTCTTTTATTGCAGAGCACAGACTCTAGACATGTGGGCTTAGCAGTTGTGGTACACAGCCTCCGTTGCCCCAAGGCATGTGGAGTCTTCCCAGACCAGTGATTGAATCCATGTCCCCCGCATTGACAGCAGATTCTTAATAATTAGACCAATAGGGAAATCCTCTATATTTCTGAGAGAGTATTAAATCATAGCTAATCACTAGCTTGGAATCATACAAAATGGCAATTTTTCCTTTTTATCCATATTTTATTTCCTTGATTTAATTTGGTCAAATAATAGCACAATTTAAAAAACATTCAGTTATCAGAAAATAAAAGCTCTTGAAGGATGTAAACAAAATATGTCCATGCATGAGACAGGCCACTCGAAGCTGGTGCACTGGGACAACCCAGAGGGATGGGATGGGGGGTGATGAGAGGGGGGTTCAGGATACGGGGGACACATGTACACCCATGCCTGATTCATGTCAATGTATGGCAAAAACCACCACAATATTGTAAAGTAATTAGCCTCCAATTAAAGTAAATTAATTAATTTTTAAAAACTGCGTTCAATCTCAAAATTCTTAAAAATCACATACAAGACCCTTAAGTAATTCTTTTAGTTTCAAATATATTTACAATTATGTGCGTGATAGTATTCACTGCTGTGCTGTGCTTAGTTGTTCAGTAGTGTCTTACTCTTTGTGACCCCGTGGACGGTAGCCCACCAGGCTCCTCTGCCCATGGGGATTCTCCAGGCAAGAATTCTGGAGTCGGTTGTCATGCCCTCCTCCAGGGGGTCTTCCCAACCCAGGGATGAAACCCAGTTCTCCCACATTGCAGAAGGGTTCTTTACCACCTGAGCCACCAGGGAAGCCCAAGAATACTGGAGTGGGCAGTCTATCCCTTCTTCAGGGGATCTTCCTGACCCAGGAATTGAACTGGGATCTCCTGCATATCAGGCAGATTCTTTAGCAGCTGAGCTAACAGGGAAGCCCATGATAGTATCAGTTCAGTTCAGTTCAGTTCAGTTCAGTCACTCAGTTGTTTCTTTCTCTTTGCAACCCCATGGACTACAGCATGCCAGGTTTCCCTGTCCATCACCAACTCCTGGAGCCTACTCAAACTCATATCCATCACGTTGGTGATGCTATCCAACCATCTCATCCTGTCATCTCCTTCTCCTCCTGCCTTCTAACTTTCCCAGCATCAGGGTCTTTTCCAAGGAGTCAGTTCTTCACATCAGTGAACAAAGTATTGGAGTTTCAGCTTTAGCATCAGTCCATCCAATGAATAGTCAGCAATGATTTCCTTTAGGATGGACTGGTTGGATCTCCTTGCAGTCCAAGGGACTCTCAAGAGTCTTCTCCAACACCACAGTTCAAAAGCATCAGTTCTTCTGCACTTAGCTTCCTTTATAGTCCAACTCTCACATCCATACATGACTACTGGAAAAACCATAGTTTTGACTAGATGGACCTTTGTTGGCAAAGTAATGTCTTTGCTTTTTAATATGCTGTCTAGGTTGGTCACAGCTGTTCTTCCTAGGAGCAAGCATCTTTTAATTTCATGGCTACAATCATCATCTGCAGTGATTTTGGAGCCCCTGCCCCCCAAAAATGTCTCACTATTTCCATTGTTTCCTCATCTATTTGCCATGAAATGATGGGACCAGATGCCATGATCTTAGTTTTCTGAATGTTGATTTTTTTTTTTCAAATAAAATTTAGTTTATTAAATTTAGGCACATAGCAAATCCCTGAGTTCTAAGGGCTGCTTAGGCATCTGGAAAAATGTCTTTTTTTTTTTTTTAATTTTTTATTTTTTTTAAATTTTAAAATCTTTAATTCTTACATGCGTTTGAATGTTGATTTTTAAGCCAACTTTTTCACTCTCTTCTTTCACTTTCATCAAGAGGCTTTTTAGTTCTTCTTCACTTCTGTTAAGTCCATACCATTTCTGTCCTTTATTGTGCCCATCTTTGCATGAAATATTCCCTTGGTATCTCTAATTTTCTTGAAGATATCTCTAGTCTTTCCCATTATATTGTTTTCCTCTATTTCTTTGCATTGATCACTGAAGAAGACTTTCTTCTTCTTTTCAGTGAAAAGGACATCTATTTTGGGTATTAGTTCTAGAAGGTCTTGCAGGTCTTCATAGAACCATTCAACTTCAGCTTCTTCAACATTACTGGTCAGGGCATAGAGTTGGAATACTGTGATACTGAATGGTTTGCCTTGGAAACAAACAGAGATCATTATGTTGTTTTTGAGATTGCCTCCAAGTACTGCATTTTGGGCTCTTTTGTTGACTATGATGGCTACTCCATTTCTTCTAAGGGCTTCTTGCCCACAGTAGTAGATATAATGGTCATCTGAGTTAAATTCACCCATTCCAGTCCATTTTAGTTCGCTGATTCCTAAAATGTCAATATTCACTCTTGACACCTCCTGTTTGACCACTTCCAATTTGCCTTGATTCACGGACCTAACATTCCAGGTTGCTATGCCACATTGCTCTTTACAGCATCAGACTTTACTTCCATTACCAGTCACATCCACAACTGGGTGTTGTTTTTGCTTTGGCTCCATCTCTTTATTCTCCACTGATCTCCAGTAGCATATTGGGGACCAATCGACCTGGGGAGTTCATCTTTCAGCATCCTATCTTTTTGCCTTTTCATACTGTTCATGGGGTTCTCAACGCAAGAATACTGAAGTGGCTTGCCATTCCCTTCTCCAGTGGACCACGTTTTATCAGAACTCTCCACCATGACCCATTGTCTCAGGTGTCCCTACACGGCATGGCTCACAGTTTCATTGAGTCAGACAAGGCTGTGGTCCATGTGATCAGATTGGTTAGTTTTCTGTGACTGTATCCCATGATAGTGTTTATATATATACTAATTTAATGTCAAAAGCATCCTACTAAAAGGTGAGCATTCCATGCTAGATGCAGAGACTTTTTTATGTTAATCGGTATAGTAAACAAAATTCACAATTTTGTAGAGATAAAGAGATTACTACTGATTCCATCCCCAGAATTTTCTTGTAGTTAGTTGAAACTATAGAAACTAGTTATGTAAGTCATATAAGTTATATAAGTCATATAATGAAGCTAATTTCTAAGATGCCATCATCCATTCATCTATTACCTTGCTCATCAGTATTTGTTGAGTAGTTGACATGTACTGGGGATAGAATGGCGAGCCCATCAGACAGACGAGGGGCTCCATAAAGCCATGGAGTCCACTCTGTGTCCATGTCCATGTATGTTGACCTATTTGTTAAGAAATTAGCTGAAAAAGTTACTGTCCACTTTTAGGGTTTGCTTTATTTTAGATTCTACAATTTGATCACTTTCTTTTTCATATTCCTTGGATTTTAGAGTTTCCTTACTTCAAATTAATTCAAAATATATTTGAAACATAAAAGCAAACAAGTCTTTTTATGGAAATGCTAAAATCAATGTTTTATAAATTTGTTGAGAACTGTGAAATTTGCTTACCCTCTCCCACGTGATATGGCTCGTTTATCTATGGTAACAGCAATGGAAAAAAATTAAAGCTATTCTATATTTAATCATATTGCCATGTGACCAAAGTATGATTTCTGACAGGAAATATAAATGAGGTCTGCTAAAATATGTCAAGAGATCTAATCAGGACATTAAATAATACTTTTCATATACTAGGTGGGAATATTTTCCTCACTCAAGATAGGGAGTTTATAGATGTCAAATGTGTTTCACCATTTAAAAAGAACTGATAAAAATTACCCTCTTAAACAATAATTATCCTGCTTTTATTGATGTCTGGGTAATTTCAACACTAAGTTAATGGAATTTTTAAAATTTGTTTTCCTGATGAAATGTAATTTATTAATATCTCAGTTGTGGTGTTTGTACAAATGAGGAAGATGATAGGATGATAGTAGTAAAAACCCATTACATTATAACTTAATGTTTGTAACTTATTCTATTTGTTTCAGTGGCTGTAATGCTTCCCTTTTCCACCTCAGTCACCCACTCCACCAACACTCTGTTACGTGTCTGTTGATCTAACCCAACTCTGCTGTGTTTGGTTTTCTCACAGTGATGTTTGAACCCCATCACTCACATATACACACCCTCTCCATAACCACATTTGAAGACCACTATGCTTACAAATTTCTCAAACTTGTCTGTATTATGCCCCTCTTTAATTCACTAGCTACTCATTCCTTGACCTCTAGAATGAAACAACTAACCTTCCACAGACCATTGAATCTGATCATCAAAGACTCTTCATCTTTAAACATACCCTTCCTTCATCCTTGCCACCCCCAGTGCTAGGCTCTCAGAAATAATATGAAGTCACCCTTTGTGTCAGACAAGGGGCTTTGTTGCAACAGAAACTGGTGCTGGCCATCTGTATCCAGGAGGATAGAGAGGTGGTGTGCCATGATCAAGTAGAATTCATCCCAGAGACACAGTGGTGGATGGATCTGCAAAGCAGTCATGTGATGCACCAAGTTAACAAAACAGACAGAAAAATCATGATCATTACAAGAGATGCAGAAAAAGCATTGAACAAAATTGAGCATACACTGATGATAAAGACTCCTAATAAAGCAAGTGTAGAGAGCAGTACCTCCACATTGTAAAGTCATTGGATGGCCAGCCCACCCAAGAGGACTGCTCTCTTGATTTCTGGGCATCTCCTGCCCGACCAGTCCATGCACAATATCCACCCACTCATATGACCGACCTTCCCTTTAAATCATGGAGCCCCAATCAGTAACTGTCTATGTGCTTGCCCCCAACCCTTGGTCCCCAGCTAGTTATTGATCCACTATGATAGGGGATCAATGAGAAACATCCTCCCCTGTTGGTCCTTAACATGAGGGACTGTGAGGGGCATTTTGTTCTGCTGTTTCCCTGGAAACCCCTCAGCCAACCTGATGTCAATTTCCCCTGTAACTGGGTACTTGCTTCTCCCCCAGTAGCAAAGACTGAAGCCGTTTTCTGTCCTTCCCAGTGTCTGCAGCACACTATGGGGTGTTGCTCCAGGGCCTTGCTTTACACATGAAAGATTCCCCATCCGTTAAATCATTGATGTCTCTGGCACTGACTCCAGGCATGTGGCATACAGTCCAAACTTCATATATGATGAGCCACTGTTAAGCTATGGTTTTTCCAGTATTCATGTATGGATGTGAGAGTTGGACCATAAACAAGGCTGAGCACTGAAGAATTGATGCCTTTGAACTGTGGTATTGGAGAAGACTCTTGAGAGTCCCTTGGACAGCAAGGAGATCAAATCAGTCAATCCTAAAGGAAATCAACCCTGAATATTCATTGGAAAGACTGATGCTGAAGCTGAAGCTCTAATACTTTGGCCACCAAAGTATTGATGCAAAGAGCTGACTCATTGGAAAAGACTCTGAAGCTGGGAAAAATTGAAGGCAGGAGAAGAAGGGGATGACAGAGGACAAGATGGTTGGATGGCATCACTGACTCAATGGATATGAATTTGAGCAAGCTCTGGGAGATGGTGAAGTAGAGGGAAGCCTGGTGTGTTGCAGTTCATGTGGTTGTAAAGAGTTGGAAACAACTGAGCAACTGAACAACAAAAAGAGAAAAAAAGGAAAACACTCCTCTTTACAATTACATCCACAAAAGCAAAGCAAAATACCTAGGAATAAATTTAACCAGGAAGTGAAAGACATTTATATTGAAAACTTTAAGACATTAATGAAGGAAATTGAAGAACACACAAACAAACGGAAAGAAATTTTGTGTTCATGGGTTGAAAGAATTAATACTGTTAAAATGTCCATACTAATCAAAGCAATCTACAGACTCAATACAATTGTTATCAAAATTCCAAGAGCATTTTTCATAGAAATAGAACAAATAATTATAAAATTAGGATGAAACCAAATATCCAAATATTTAGTAATTAACAAATTAGTTAACAAGTTTACTAGACAAATTACTAAATTACTTAACAAATTACTAATTACTTAACAAATTACTAATTACTTAACAAATTATTAAATTAACAAATTTAGTAATTAACAAATATTTAGTAATTAACATAGCATGTTATTGGCATTAAAAAAAGACACATAGATCAACAGAACAGAAAGAGACCTTGGAAATAAACCCACTCATAAGTGGTCAATTAATTTATGATAAAGAAATATACAGTGGAGAAAGGACAGTTTCTTCAATAAATCTTGCTGCGAAAACGGGACAACTGCATGTAAAAGAATGAAACTCAAGCCACTATCTTATACAATACACAAAAATTAACTCAAAATGGATTAAAGACCTGAATATAAGCCCCCAAATCATGAAACTCCTAGAAGAAAACATAGGAGGAAAGCTCCTTGACATAAGCCTTACAATAAGTTTTTGAATCTGACATCAAAATCAAAAGAAACAAGAGCAAAAGTAAACGAATGGGGTTGCAGAGGAAACAACAGAATGAAAAGGCAACCAACTTCATGGCAGAAAATGTTTGCAAACCGTATATCTGATTAGAGCCTAATAGCCAAAAGACATAAAGAACCCATACAACTCAATAGCAACAAACAATTTGATCTTAAAATGGGCAGGAGATCTGAATAGACCTTTTCCCAAAGGCCAACAGAGAAATGGCTAACAGGTACATGAAAAGATGCTCTACATCATTAATCATCAGGAAAATGCAAATCAAAACTACAATGAAATATCACTTCACACATGTTGGAATGGCTATTGTCAAAAAGACAAAAAATAAAAAGTGTTGGCCAGGATATGGAGAAAATGTAACTCTCATGCACTGTTGCTGGAAATGTAAATTGGTGGAGCCACTATGGAAAACAGTATGAAGGTTCCTCAAACAATTGCAAATGGAACTGCCATGTGATTTAGCAATTCAAATTCTGGGTATTTATCTGAAGAAAATGAAAATACTAACTCAAAAAGATACATGCATCCCCATGTTCACTGCAGCACTATTTCCAAAACCAAGACATGGAAGCAACCTAAGTGTCCATCAATGGAGAATGGATAAAGAAGATGTGGTACATTTATACATACAATGGAATATTATTCAGATATAAAAAAGAATGAAATCTTGCTCTTGGTGACAACACTGAGGTCCTTATGTTAAATGAAATAAGTCAGCCAGACAGAGAGAGACAAGCACCAGCATCATAAGATCTGTCTTACATGTGGAACTTAAAAACAAACAAAACAAAATCAACACCAAACCCAAGGTCCTAGATACAGAGAACAGATTGGTGGTGGCCAGAGGCAGGGGTAGGGTAGGAGAAAAAGATGAAGGGGATCAAAGGACAAAAAGAAATAAGAAGATAAGATAAAAAACAGATAAATCATTCATATATGTTACTCGTAATCCACCTTAGAAGTTGTAGAAACACCCCAAAATATTAAGTACCACAGAAAAGTAAATAAAGAACTAATGAGTTAAAACTCAGATTATTAATTTCTTTTCCTAAGAAAAATAGTTTCCAGCCAGTGTGGGCCTCGTGGGCTGTGGGAAGATGACGAGAACATGTCCTTGTGGCTGGAGCTGTTGTGCCTATACAGCAGACACCTTGCATAGCTCAGCCTCCAAGCTTCTCCAGGAAGATGTCAGTCTCATCTCCTCACATAAAAGCAAAATTCTCCCAGCCTACATCTTTTATCAGCCCTAATGGTTCTTCTTTTTCTCATCTCTTTAAAAAATCTCCACTGCCTGACAAATATTTCCACTTGGATGAATTACTGTCATCCCAAATTCAATATGTTTAGACTTAAATGCATACTTTTTCCTCTCCTCTTTTCAAAGAAACCGAATGCCACATTATCCCAAGACATCTGTACAGCTAGCCTTTTACCAGGCTGAAAACTGTTAGTTATTTTTAATTCTCAGTACACTCCTGTTCTGGTTCCTATGTTCTCTTCCAACTTGTCCATCTGAGATATCAGTTTATTTAATTTACTATCCATTAGTGACCTCGTGTGCAGAAAGCCTGGGCTTTGCAACAGGTCCCCTGCTAAGTTTCACTTAAAATGTCAACAATAATAAGTCCAATGAGGTTAAGAAACTATTTGAGAAATAGTCACTGTTAATAGAAAAAAGGGAAAGAAAGAGGGAGGGAAGGAAGGAAAGAGGGAAGAAAGGAGAGAGGGAAGCAAGGAAGTAGAGAGGGAGAGAAAGAAAGAAGGAAAGGAGAAGGAAAGGAAGGAAGGAGAAAAGCAAGGGAAGAAAAGGAAAGATAAGATAATGTAAATAAAAGAGCACTCAATAAAACTTGGGAGAACTGGTTCTCCTTGTACTAGTTAGCGCCAGTAAACCACTAAACACTCTTGGTTTTCAGTAACTTGAGATGGGGATATTAGTCTGTGTAGCATGAGATCTTTCCAGTCCTGACACTTTATGACTTTTCTTCAGAAATCCCTGTTTTCTAGGTTGCAATCCTCAAGCTAGATTATGAGAGAGCCCTGGAGTCAAGTAGAGACCTCAGCAGGCCTTGAGAGGTGCTCAGGTTACTAGAGGGGTGCTAGAGAGCATGCAATTCCCCGGTGTCCCCATCCTAAGAAATCAGGGCCTGCGATGCTAAGCTGGGGTCAGCTGCAGAACCTGAGAGGCTTGGTCAAGGATAAGATAGGACATCTCTTGTCCATGGCTACTAGATGTGGTACAGAGAGGACAGCATCTTAGGAAGACTGAGTCAAAGCCAACCAGACCACCAGAGAAATCTAAACCATTTAAAGGGCTGGGGCATCCATCCAAGACATGGAAACAACCTAAGTGCCCATTGGCAGATAAATGAATAATGATGTGCTGCATGTGTACAATGGGATATTGCTCAGCCATAGAAAAGAAGGAAATAAGGCCACTTGAAGCAACATGGACGCAACTGGAGATTATCACACTAAGTGAAGTAAGTCAGACAGAGAAAGGTAAATACCATATGAAATCACTTTTATGTGGAGTCTAAAATATGACACAGGTGAACTTATCTGTGAAACAGAAACAGACTTGCAGAAGCAGAGAACAAACTTGTGTTTGCCAAGGGGGAGGGGGTCAGTGAGGAGTGGAGTGGGAGTTTGGGGCTAACAGTGGTAAACTGTTTCATGTTGCATAGAGAGTGGATAAACAACAAGGTCCTACTGTATAGCATAAGGAACTATACTCAATATCCTATGATAGATCATAATGGAAATGAATATTAAGAAGTTTATATAGCTGAATCATTGTACTGTACAGCAGAAACTGACACAACATAGTAAACCAGCTATACTGTAATTGAAAAAACAAAGGACTTAGGTAGACAGGAGAAAAACATATTGGGGTGGTCAAAAAATTCATTCTGGTTTTTCTGTAAGATGTTGTGGGAAACCTGAATGAACTTTTTGGCCAGCCCAATATATGAAGCAGAGAAAAATTCTAGAACTTTTCTCTCAGGAGAATTTTGTCAAAGGATGATCATGTCCTCTGGCTAAATCTTTGACCTGGCTCTGTCTCTGTGTGTGTGTGTATGTGTATGTGTGTGCATGTGAATGTCTCTTTGTGTCTATGTGTGAATGCTAGTTTGAAAGGAGTATGAAAGGTTAAAGATAAAAAAGCAATGGGCTAAAATATGAGTGAGATATTATATAATGAATGTAAAGGTATGTAAATTATTCTGTTAATGTTTTCAAGACATTTGATAATGAAGGAAAAATATAAGTAACAGAAGAGGGTATAGATTGAAAATAAATATTTATTGAGAACCTACTGATGCCTATATGTTGCTTCTAAAGAGTCAGCAACATATTACACAAACCTGGACCTCAAACTGTGCCATGATTTTAATGTAAAATTAAAATTACCACAATGCTAGACTAAAATTATCCTGCTTAGCGTCTTTGTTAAAAACCACACAGACTAATAAGAAAGCATGTACACCACAAGAGTTAAGAAAGACTGTGGCTTGCCAAGCCTTCTGGGAAGCTCCTGCAGGTTTGCCTGAAACTTGGTGACCCCCTCACCCCCACCTCACGTTGGTGGAGGAGGATGAACTTGCCTTTTCAGGCTGTGGAGTGGTCACTGGGTATGACCACAATGACAACGAACACATTCAGGGGACTCATGGGACAAAGATGCAGTTGAGGCTATAATCTACCAATAAAACATTCCTCCCAGCTCTGTTCTTTGCAAATGTGTGAGGACAGAAAGTGAAACTAATATAGGTTGGAGGTCAAAGGTGACAGGTTTTCCTCTTAGCTTTCCATCTGTCACTGCAGCAAAAATCCCCAAGTACCACTGTGCTCAGGCAGCTCTGAAGCTGAAAACCTTCCACAAGATTTGCATGTGAGAACAGGTTTACTCTTTTCTGTTTTTTTTTTAAATTAAATTAAATTTTTTTTTTCAAGTTTAATTTCTTTTTTTTTTTCCCAGCTTTTCTTTATTTCCAACAGGCAATATGCACATGTTGCATTCATTCTTTTTTTTAAACTTTTTATTTTTACTTTATTTTACTTTACAATACTGTATTGGTTTTGCCATACATTGACATGAATCCACCACGGGTGTACATGTGATCCCAAACATGAACCCCCCTCCCACCTCCCTCCCCACAACATCCCTCTGGGTCATCCCCGTGCAACAGCCCCAAGCATGCTGTATCCTGCATCGGACATAGACTGGCAATTCGATTCTTACATGACAGTATACATGTTTTAATGCCATTCTCCCAAATCATCCCACCCTCTCCCTCTCCCTCTGAGTCCAACAGTCCCCTATACACATCTGTGTCTTTTTTTTTTTTAAATTTTAAATTGAACTATAGTTGGTTCATGCCGTAGTGTTAGGTATACAGCGAAGTGACTCGGCTATACATACATATGTATCTATTTTTCCCAGATTCTTTTCCCTTGTTGGTTATTACGTACTATTGAGTAGAGTTCCCTGTGTTACACAGTAGGTCCTTGTTGCTTCTTTGTTTTATATTTAGTAGTGTGTATATGTTAATCCCAAGGTCCCAATTTTTCCCTCCCCCTTTTACCCTTTGGCAATCATAATGATACAAATGAACTTATATACAAAACAGAGCTAGATCCACAGGTCTAATTTACTCTTGACTACTTTTCCTCCATTTATTTATTTCTCATTCATTCATACAACCTAACTATTGTGTAAAATTTATGCTTTAGGTCCTAAGAAATAGAAATAAAGTATTTAAAAAAAAAAAGAAAGGGGCCCTGGGCTCACAGAGCCTACCATCCAGGAGGGGATACAGACAATGGCCTAATCATTGCAATGCAGTGAATGTTACTATTACGAGAAGTGCTATAGAAATATAAAAGGTGCACCCAGTCGAGGAGTGAGAAATTGATTTTGAAGAGAATGACACTTCAGATGAGACAATGAGTTAGCTGAGGCAAGATGAAGACTCTTGCAGAAACATGCATCAGTGAAAGAAGGCTAAATCATGCCAACAGAACAAAAGAGATCTGTAGATCTCGGTGGTTTATGTGCCCCTCATGGGTTGGCTGCAACTCTGAGACAGGCTGGGACCTGGGACCCTTTACTGCAGTGCTTGCACCTGGACAAACATCTCCTCAAGCCACAAAATACAAAGAAACTATAAGGGCCTAAAAATAACTGTCATGGGCAGTTGGGGCAAATTATGGACAGCAACATACAAAAAAGACCAAAACTATCTAACAGCTGCTTCTGAAGAGCCTGGAGCAAAAGGAGGAGGTTGGGATGGACGGGTCATGGTGGAGAGGTCTGACAGAATGTGGTCCACTGGAGAAGGGAATGGCAAACCACTTCAGTAGTCTTGCCTTCAGAACCCCATGAACAGTATGAAAAGCCAAAATGATAGGATACTGAAAGAGGAACTCCCCAGGTCAGTAGGTGCCCAATATGCTACTGGAGATCAGTGGAGAAATAACTCCAGAAAGAATGAAGGGATGGAGCCAAAGCAAAAACAATACCCAGTTGTGGATGTGACTGGGGATAGAAGCAAGGTCCGATGCTGTTAAGGGCAATATTGCATAGGAACCTGGAATGTCAGGTCCATGAATCAAGGCAAACTGGAAGTGGTCAAACAGGAGATGGCAAGAGTGAACATCGATATTCTCGGAATCAGCAAACTAAAATGGACTGGAACGGGTGAATTTAACTAAGATGACCATTATATTTACTACTGCAGGCAAGAATCCCTCAGAAGAAATGGAGTAGCCATCATGGTCAATAAAAGAGTCCAAAATGCACTACTTGGATGCAATCTCAGAAACGACAGAATGATCTCTGTTCGTTTCCAAGGCAAACCATTCAATATCACAGTTATCCAAGTCTATGCCCCAACCAGTAACGCTGAAGAAACTGTAGTTGAATGGTTTTATGAAGACCTACAAGACCTTTTAGAACTAACACCCAAAAGAGACGTCCTTTTCATTATAGGGGACTGGAACACAAAAGTAGGAAGTCAAGAAACACCTGGAGTAACAGGCAAATTTAGCCTTGGAATGCGGAATGAAGCAGGGCAAAGACTAATAGAGTTTTGCCAAGAAAACGCACTGGTCATAGCAAACACCCTCTTCCAACAACACAAGAGAAGACTCTACACATGGACATCACCAGATGGTCAACATCAAAATCAGACTGATTATATTCTTTGTAGCCAAAGATGGAGAAGCTCTATAGAGTCAACAAAAACAAGACCAGGAGCTGACTGTGGGTCAGATCATGAACTCCTTATTACCAAATTCAAACTCAAATTGAAAAAAGTAAGGAAATCTGCTAGACCATTCAGGTATAACCTAAATCAAATCCCTATGATTATAAGGGGATGTGAGAAATAGATTTAAGGGCCTAGATTTGATAGATAGAGTGCCTGATGAACTATGGAATGAGGTTCGTGATATTGTGCAGGAGACAGGGATCAAGACCATCCCTATGGAAAAGAAATGCAAAAAAGCAAAATGGCTGTCTGGGGAGGCCTTACAAATAGCTGTGAAAAGAAGAGAAGCCAAAAGCAAAGTAGAAAAGGAAAGATATAAGCATCTGAATGCAGACTTCCAGAGAATAGCAAGAAGAGATAAGAAAACCTTCTTCAGTGATCAATGCAAAGAAATAGAGGAAAAGAACAGAATGGGAAAGACTAGAGATCTCTTCAAGAAAATTAGAGCTACCTAGGGAACATTTCATGCAAAGATGGGCTCTATAAAGGACAGAAATGGTCTGGACCTAACAGAAGCAGAAGATATTAAAAAGAGGTGGCAAGAATACATAGAAGAACTGTACAAAAAAGATCTTCACGACCCAGATAATCACAATGGTGTGATCACTAATCTAGAGCCAGACATCCTGGTATGTGAAGTCAAGTGGGCCTTAGAAAGCATCACTATGAACAAAGCTAGTGGAGGTGATGGAATTCCAGTTGAGCTGTTTCAAATCCTAAAAGATGATGCTGTGAAAGTGCTGCACTCAATATGCCAGCCAATTTGGAAAACTCAGCAGTGGCCACAGGACTGGAAAAGGTTAGTTTTCATTCCAATCCCAAAGAAAGGCAATGCCAAAGAAAGCTCAAACTATCGCACGATTGCATTCATCTCACATACTAGTAAAGTAATGCTCAAAATTCTCCAAGCCAGGCTTCAGCAATACGTGAACCGTGAACTCCCTGATATTCAAGCTGGTTTTAGAAAAGGCAGAGGAACCAGAGATCAAATTGCCAACATCCACTGGATCATGGAAAAAGCAAGAGAGATCCAGAAAAACATCTATTTCTGCTTTATTGACTATGCCAAAGCCTTTGACTGTGTGGATCACAATAAACTTTGGACAATTTTGAAAAAGATGGTAAAACCAGACCACCTGACCTGCCTCTTGGGAAGTCTGTATGCAGGTCAGGAAGCAACATTTAGAACTGGACATGGCACAACTGACTGGTTCCAAATAGGAAAAGGAGTACGTCAAGGCTGTATATTGTCACCCTGCTTATTTAACTTCTATGCAGAGTACATCATGAGAAACGCTGGACTGGAAGAAGAACAAGCTGGTATCAAGATTGCTGGGAGAAATATCAATAACCTCAGATATGCAGATGATACCACCCTTATGGCAGAAAGTGAAGAGGAACTAAAAGCCTCTTGATGAAAGTGAAAGAAGAGAGTGAAAAAGTTGGCTTAAAGCTCAACATTCAGAAAACGAAGATCATGGCATCTGGTCCCATCACTTCATGGGAAATAGATGGGGAAACAGTGGAAACCGTGTCAGACTTTATTTTTTTGGGCTCCAAAATCACTGCAAATGGTGATTGCAGCCATGAAATTAAAAGACGCTTACTCCTTGGAAGAAAAGTTATGACCAACCTAGATAGTAATATTCAAAAGCAGAGACATTAATGCCAACTAAGGTCCATCTAGTCAAGGCTATGTTTTTTCCTGTGGTCATGTATGGACGTGAGAGTTGGACTGTGAAGAAGGCAGAGCACCGAAGAATTGATGCTTTTGAACTGTGGTGTTGGAGAAGACTCTTGAGAGTCTCTTGGACTGAAAGGAGATCCAACCAGTCCTTTCTGAAGGAAATCAGCTCTGGGATTTCTTTGGAAGGACTGATGCTAAAGCTGAAACTCCAGTCCTTTGGCCACCTCATGCGAAGAGTTGACTGATTGGAAAAGACTCTGATGCTGGGAGGGATTGGGGGAAGGAGAAGAAGGGGACGACAGAGGATGAGATGGCTGGATGGCATCCCTGACTTGATGGCCATGAGTCTGAGTGAATTCCAGGAGCTGGTGATGGACAGAGAGGCCTGGCGTGCTGAGATTCATGTGGTTGCAAAGAGTTGGTCACGACTGAGCGACTGAACTGAACTGACACAAGCTGTCTGCACTAAGGCATTCCTCCCACCTGAACCCTGGACACACCCCTACCCTCACCGCATGTAAGGAACCAGTTTGCCCCCTCTTGGGGAGTGAGCAAGGGAACCTTTTACTTGTTCTTGCTCTCCCGAATGCAGCAGGGCCCCCGATAAATCCTTGCCTAAATTTCTTGTCTGGCCTTTAGTCAATTTCTACCGATTTGGGAAGGGCAAGTATCCCATTTGGTATCGGCTCTGGTCTGCCCTCTGCCTTCTTTCTCCAAGACCTGAGTTGACAGGTCCTTCATCTGGGCCATCACTTGTGTTATGGCAGAAGGCAGACATCCTGTTGAAGTACAGAGCTATTATCCCCAAGTGAGATGTGCCACTTCTGCTTACATTTCACTGGGCAAAGCAAATCATGTGGCCAAGTCCACAAGGTCAGGGTGGGTAATTCCCAAAGGGCATGGCAGGAAATTGTACTATGAATTGGACTTGGTAGCAGAAGACTGAGACCTTCCATCAATGTTGTAAACAAAGGGACAGACAGGTCACTGAAGTGGTGCAGTCTCAGACTTCAGTGGTTGCCGTGCTTGGTGATCTTAGATGGTGAAGCGGAAAGTGACAAGGCAAGAGCTGGAGTAGACAGGCTCCACAGGCCGCCTTAGAGAGAGGATTTCATCACGAAAACTCTGGGAGCCTTTGCTGGCTGATTGGACTACGGAAACTGGATTGGAGAGAAGTCAGATTGAGGGAAGTGTGGACATTAAGCCAGGTGAAAATTTACAAAAGGCAGTAGGAAAAAGATAATAGAATTTAAGGGGTGTTTGGAAAATTGAATCGGCAGTGGTTGGAGAATTCTTGTATATATGGGATTAACACCAGAACATGAAAGGAGACAGCCAAGTTTTGTTCAATTCCCGGAAGAGTGATCTCAAGCCCGACATAGAAACACAGAGCAGAGTCAGGCTAGGGAACAAGATGGTAAATCCCATTTGGGGACTTTTGATTCTGGCTCTTGGAAGCCATTCCAGCAAAGGTATCAGTGAGTCAGGACATATTTAGGTCTAAGGTTATGGAAGAAGGGAAATCTGAGCTAGAGATGTACAGAGTTAATCAGGATATAGGCTCAAACTGAGCTGAATGGCTGGCGTCACCCAGATGCTGTGTGAAAAAAGAGGGGAAAGGATGGAAGAAGGCAGCACAACACAAACACCTTTCCAGCTGAGATTTTCTAGCCCTTTATTAAACACACACTTTCCAGACTTCTATTTCTCTGTCTTAGAAGAAGTGCTCTCATTCCCAAAGAAAAGTTTGGGACAGGTTTTCCCACTGTTCTCAACATAGCATGATCAGAAGGACAATTAAACCACAAATGAAGCAACTTGGGTTCCAATTTTCAGCTTTGCTCATAGCAACCATGTGTCTGTGTTGTTCAGTTGATAAGTTGTGTCTGACTCTTTGAGACCCTATGAACTGCAGCACATCAGGCTTCCCTGTCCTTCACTAACTCCCAGAGTTTGCTCAAACTCATGTCTATTGAGTTAGTGATGCCATCCAACCATCTCATCCTCTGTAGCCCCCTTCTCCTCTTGACCTCAATCTTTTCCAACATCAGGATCTTTCCTAATGAGTCGGTTCTTCGCATCAGGTGGCCAAAGTATTGGAGCTTCAGCTTCTGCATCAGTCCTTCCAATGAGCATTCAGGGTTGATGTTCTTGAGGACTGACTTGGGAAATACATTCATCAGCAGTGTCTGAACTTTCTCATCCTGAAATAAGGGTGTTAACACCTCAGCTCCCTCCTGAAGGAGCTTGTCAGGGCTGGGAAAGCTACATAGTACAGGTGAAAGCTCCTTGAAACTTGAAGTGCCTTTTAAACACAAGTTGGCGTTATACCATTCAACTGAGGAGGGGAAATTCCAAGATCTATTTTGAGATCTCATAAAATATGAAGGAAATAGAAAGTCCCTTGCCAAATCTCATAAAAGCAAAATTGACAACATTTTTGACATGGCTCATTCTTCTCTTGAAAACAAACTATCAGATACGGGTCGGCTCCTTTCAAATAGAAATTTACGAAAAATAGCACTTTTAAGAAATCTTGTTGGACTGAGATAGCTATTGTTTCACATTGCTCATTTTTGAGGCGTTTGTTATTATTTACACATGATTTAGCCTGTAGCCCTGACCCCAACCCTAATATTTATATTTTCCCCTTCAGGCAGATACATTTAAATGGTAGCAAAATATTTAAGTTTTCCAATTATGTCACCAAATTTTTAGTGATCTTTTTTATGGAGCCCTCAGTATTAACCAAAAGCTTTGAATATCCACATACTTAAAAGAAGATTAATTCTAGAAGATTTCTCTAGAGATGTGAATTAGAGTGTTTCTACTGCCAACAGTCCAGTGAATGTGTTTTCTGTAACTGACATTTTCAAACAGTAATTATGATCCCCTTTCCAACACTTTTTATTTATTTAGATTAGAGTAACCTTCTTTGTCATTGCTTATGTGTTTTGTTCTTGTAAACTCCCATTTAAATCACTGTAGTGCCCTCTATCCACGCAGGTTATGGGAAATTTTGGACTCCTAGTTGTAGGTCAAGTGTTATTTTAAAGACTCTGTCAAGACTGGGAACTTGTGCTTCAGCTTACTATAGTTTTTTGATTTTCACAACCAAAAAGTGTTCCAAATGTGAAAACATGATAAAATTCATCATATGCCACAAGAACTATCACAATTTAGAGAGAAAAAGAACTTCACTACACATTTAATTAAGTTTCTTTAAGCTTTAAATGTTAAACACACTCTTGGTGCATATACATAATAGAATTTGTTTTGTCCTTGAGTTAGTTTCTAAGCTATAATATACAAGCTGGAGGGGTAATAAATGTTATGTATAGAGACCATTAATCACCACACTCACCCTAAACATCATTAGCATTTTATATATTCTCAGTCAGTCCTTAGAATTTTTCTCAACACAATGCTCTGGGAAGCCACGTCCAGTCACTTACCTGTTTGCCACCCTGAGGCCAGCAGTCTTCACAGGTGATAAATACCAATAGTCAAATGTATTTCATCCTGCTTTATCTACAGTAGATGTATCATGTATGTAAATTTTATCTTTGAATATAAAAAATCTGCCATAGAACTTAACCTATGCTATAAGCATTAAAGCTATAGGCAACTACCTATTTTTTTTTTTTTTTACAGGTATGCCAAAACCTTTGACTGTGTGGATCACAATAAACTGTGGAAAATTCTGAAAGAGGTGGGAATACCAGACCACCTAACCTGCCTCTTGAGAAATCTGTATGCAGGCCAGGAAGCAACAGTTAGAACTGGACATGGAACAACAAACTGGCTCCAAATAGGAAAAGGAGTACATCAAGGCTGTATATTGTCACCCTGCTTATTTAACTTCTATGCAGAGTACTTCATGAGAAATGCTGGACTGGAAGAAGCCCAAGCTGGAATCAAGATTGCTGGGAGAAATATCAATAACCTCAGATATGCAGATGACACCACCCTTATGGCAGAAAGTGAAGAGGAGCTAAAAAGCCTCTTGATGAAAGTAGAAGAGGAGAGTGAAAAAGTTGGCTTAAAGCTCAACATTCAGAAAATGAAGATCATGGCCTCCGGTCCCATCACTTCATGGGAAATAGATGGGGAAACAGTGGAAGCAGTGTCAGACTTTATTTTTTGGGGCTCCAAAATCACTGCAGATGGTGATTGCAGCCATGAAATTAAAAAGACGCTTACTCCTTGGAAGGAAAGTTATAACTAACCTAGATAGCATATTCAAAAGCAGAGACATTACTTTGCTGACTAAGGTCCGTCTAGTCAAGGCTATGGTTTTTCCTGTGGTCATGTATGGATGTGAGAGTTGGACTGTGAAGAAGGCTGAGCGCCAAAGAATTGATGCTTTTGAACTGTGGTGTTGGAGAAGACTCTTGAGAGTCCCTTGGACTGCAAGGAGATCCAACCAGTCCATTCTGAAGGAGATCATCCCTGGGATTTCTTTGGAAGGAATGATGCTAAAGCTGAAACTCCAGTACTCTGGCCACCTCATGCGAAGAGTTGACTCACTGGAAAAGACTCTGATGCTGAGAGGGATTGGGGGCAGGAGAAGAAGGGGACGACAGAGGATGAGATGACTGGATGGCATCACTGACTCGATGGACAGGAGTCTGAGTGAACTCTGGGAGCTGGTGATAGACAGGGAGGCCTGGTGTGCTGCGATTCATGGGGTCGCAAAGAGTCGGACACGACTGAGCAACTGAACTGAACTGAACTGAACTGCACACTACTTATGGAATAATAAATTATGACTCTCCTACTACTACTGTCTCTGTCACTCTTTGCTATCATCCCCAAATGATGAAGTATTTGCTAATTGTTAATCACTAATGACTATTTAGCAATCATTCCTACACTCATTTCAAATAGACTGTGAATTTAGGAAGGAAACAGTAAGTTGATTTTAAATCTTATGCAAACTTTTGTTTTATCACTTCCACGACTACAGTCTATTTTATCAAATCTCAGCTAATCTTTTCATTACTGTTTGTAAAGCAGTAATAAAATGGACATTTATTGTGCACTAATGTGGAAAGTTATCATTATTCTTCCAGAGCACATCCTATGCCTCTTATTGAGAGGCATTTTCCTTTTTCACATTCCATTGGACTCTTCCAAATGAGAGTCCCCTAACTGCATTGTAAAATTGCACCATGTAGCTCTTGAGATCATGCAGATGTGTGTTGACAAAATAGTTACTTCAAACTTTGTGCATGGCCTTAAAAAAGTGTTTTAATGACTAGGAAAGGAGATTTGTTCACAAAAACAAGTGACAGTAAGCAGCTGTTCCTGTTTTATACATTCCATCTGTTGGACCACATTTTCTATCTGTCCTCTTTTTAAGTCAAATCTTCAACAGATTCATCTTAGTCATTCATCTGTCTGGTTTGGTACAGTTATGAGACTTGTAAAAAACTAGTTGATGAGTTTTACCCTGTACCCCTCGTGGGTCTTTTGGCAACTTTAATGATGGCATCACTCACTTGATGGACGTGAGTCTGAGTGAACTCCGGGAGTTGGTGATAGACAGGGAGGCCTGGCGTGCTGGGATTCATGGGGACGCAAAGAGTTGAACATGACTGAGCGACTGTACTGAACTGAATGTAGTGCACAGTTCTTACTTGATGGCATGAAATCAATTTCCAAGTGCTAAGGAAAATGCAATAATCCCTGGCGCCTGCAATGCGGGAGACCCGGGTTTGATCCCTGGGTCGGGAAGATCCCCTGGAGAAGGAAATGGCAACCCACTCCAGTACTCTTGCCCGGAGAATCCCATGGAGGGAGGCGCCTTGTAGGCTACAGTCCACGGGGTCGCAAAGAGTCGGACACGACTGAGTGACTTCACTCACCTCGCTCAAGGAAAATGCAATAATATATCATTGTCTATAGCACAACAAAGAGATCTTAAAAATACAGTTCAGGTAAAAACACGTCCAAAAATATTGTCTTCAGAAGTGTGTCTGATATCAGCACATAGTATGTCTCTTTGTAGACAGCCCACACTTAAAACTTGCTTTGAATCAACTTAATAAGTCTTTGATGGCTAATTATAAAACGTTCTTTATGTTAAAAAAAAAACCTAACATAAATTGCTATTTGTTGATTTTTATTGTGTATTTTTGCTGGGGTATAATTGTGATTGTATACTCATTAAAATATACTTAAGACTGCGCAAATCACTAGTCATGCTACTTACATTGGATAATCGTATTTTCTACCATAGAAAGTATTCTGTTGCTTCAGAAAGGCTCATAATTCATGGGTTACATCACAGCATTGTCAGTCTCCCCTGAATAACCACATGTCTCAAATGAGAATTAAAATGACTTATGCTGTGATTGTGTGGCCTTGATAATTACCAGAGAGCCTAAGAGGTCTAATTTCCATGACTGAAGCATATTGATGGGGAGGGGGGGAAAATGAGTATTCCTGCTCTTTGAACCAGAAATCAATGATTTGAGGTTTTCTAAGTTAATTATATGATATGTTGTTAAGATTTTATTAGATGACAACAGAAGTAGTGAAATGTCAGTCCATTTAAACAAAGAGCTATTTAAAATGTAAAAGTTTTAATATGTTCACAGATATAGACGAGTAGACCACAGTTGACAAGTTGAGTTCCTCTCAAGAATATTTTCATCAGGGGCTTCCCTGGTGGCTCAGTGGTTAAGAATCTGTCTGCCACTGCAGGAGACACAGGTTCAGTCCCCGATCCAGAAAGATCCCACATGCCACAGATCAAGTAAGCCTGTGTACCACAACTACTGAGCCTGTGCTCTGGAGCCCAGAAGCTGCCACAACTGAGCCATGTGGCCTAGAACCAAATAGAAGCTGCTCCAAGGGGAAGCCCGTGCACTGAAACTAGGGAGCGACCCCTGCTTGCCACAACTAGAGAAAAATCTATGTAGTACAGCCAAAAATAAACAAAGAAAATTTCGAAAAAGAATATTGTTATCAAAAATAATAGAAAGCTAATCTCCTGAATGAACTTAGAACCATCTGGAATCCAATATTGGCAAAGCAGTGATCAGTAACTTGGTATTGACATGTCACATAATACCCCCATGAAGTCACAGAGACTCTGTGACCTTGAGGTAAAATGTACATTTGAAGGGCACATGTGACTGAGAGTCTGGAGGTCTTGCAACTTGACAACACTTAGCAGCTCTGAGCCCCCGAAAAAAAGGCTTGATATCAATGCTTTGATCAGTAGTTTTGATGACAGAAAATGAGACAGTATAACCATGATATGACTCTTGACTTTATGTCAAGATTGTCCCTCAGTTTGTTAAGATTTCCTCAGTTTTATTCAAGCCATGATTTGTCAAGATCCAGTTTTTAAAAATTTAAAAAAATTTTTTAATTTAAATTATTTTTTTGATGTATAGTTGATTTACAATGCTGTGCTGATTTCTACTGTATAGCAAGGTGATTCAGTTATACATATATGTATACATTCTTTTTCACATTCTTTTCCATTATGGTTTATTACAGGGTATTGAGTAGAGTTCCCTGCGCCATACAATAGTTCCTTGTTGTTTATACATTCTATACACAATAGTTTGCGAGTCAAGATCAGTTTTGAAGTGTTTTCAAAATTTTAGTTTTCAGCAGAGCAATCAAGAATGTGAAAAATATATGGCAGTAGATCCTAGAGTCAAATTTCTCCCTATAGCATTGCAGTGTTTCCTTGAGTAGGAGGTGAGGAATGACATCAGAGTGAGCATCGTAAGGCCTGTGAGCTGGCACTCTCTCTGGTCTGAACCTCCTTCCTACTAGACTCATGACAATGAGTGGCTTGGGGCACATCATTCTCTCTGTGGGGCAGACAAGGAAAACCATCTCTACTCTGAAGAATGAATTGGACCCTCAATTTCAGACCAGTCAAGAAAGCTCAGACCTCAGAGAACTTGTAGTCAAGGAGTATGTGCATGCTAAGCCACTCAGTTGTGTCCTACTCTTTCTGATCCCATGAACTGTAGCTCCCCAGGCTCTTCTGTCCATGGGATTCTCCAGCAAGAATACTGAAGTGGGTAGCCATTCCCTTCTCCGGGGAATCTCCCCAACCCAGGGATTGAACCTGGGGCTCCTGCATTGCAGGCAGATTCTTTTACCTTCTGAGCCACCAGGGAGGCCTAAGGAGTAGACAGGTGTACACAAAATACTACAATAAAGTATCTAAGTCCTAAAAATTCATGTGAACAAAACAGACAAAACTCAAATTGCATTCAGCATTTGGGTATGGGAAGGGAAGACCTCACACATGAGAGGGAGTAAAAGCAGGCAAAGGGAGGGGTGGGATCCAGGACAGTGCCAAGACCACTCTTGGCTTCTCTAATCTCAAGGGTAAGGAAAAATCTCCATGGAAGGGTCTGCAAGGTGCTGAGGCTGGAGCTTGCTCACAACAGAGCCAATTTACCTGCATCCCGGAACTGGAGATGCCTCCTGGGGAGAATGGATGTATAGGAGAGTCCAGTGCAGCAGGGGTCCCGAACGGATACACAGACAACAGAATGTGGCCTCTGATCTCTCCCTGGACCACAGACCAGAGACAGAGGAATTTGTTCTCGTGCATTGCCAAGGCCACCATTTCTCTACTTGGTCTTTTTAGTCTATTCTTTACTTCATTCTAATCTCTTCTTTATTCCTTTCAGTCTCCACATCAGCTACACTCATCTGCTTTCAGTCCTTCTGACTTGCTGTTTCCTGTCCTCAGGGATCTCGCGTATATTGTTCCTTCTGTAGGAAACCCTCTTCCTTCCCTGACACTCCATCCAGCTCCCATGCACCCTCCATATCTCAACCCCAGCTTCGCTCCCTCTGACCACATCTCCACCTCTCACCTGCACCTGCAAAGATCAGGTTCTCATATTTCTCTGTACTTTCCTTTTATAGCACTTGGCTTGTTTCTGACTATGGGGCTGTGGGCAAAATCTTAAACTGTTTTGCTCACCACGGTATTTTGTTAATATGTAGCTAGACTCTATTTAATAAATTAAAAGTATTATTAAATCCATCTGAAAAGGTCGTCTTTGAGAACACCTCCCTACCCTCTTGTGTTTACTTCTGTGATATCCCCCATATCTGAACCTCAGCATGAAATTCTCAACCAGATGTTTTATTCATTTTCCATTGCACCTTCTCTTCCATAGTCTCAAGCAATCCAAAGAAAAATAATCTTAGCTTTTTTAAGAGTAAGACTTCAGGGAAAAACCCTTAGTGTCCACTTTTCATCTTTGCTATTCTTTTGATATATCTAACTTGACAGTTATAAAAATTTTCTTCTGAGAAAGAAAAGTGCTCTGAACTGCTGGCCCTTTTAATGTGGGGCATAGGAAATTTCTGTTATAAACAGAGGAAGTCAGATGTTTCCTTTTCCACAACTTCTAAGAAAATTATTATGGTTAACATCTATTCCCACCTAGGAATAAAAGGAATTTAATATAAATCCAAGAAAATTCCTCATCACAGAAACAGATTTGCTTCATCTAGAGAAACAGAGGTCAAACTACATTCTCATCAACTTGATGGGAATATTTGCAGTTTGTACACAAGACAGATAAGCATAATTTAATTATTGATAGGAAATACCATTTGCTGGTAATGTAAGAACATGATTTTATGTTTATCAAATATCTGAATCTTGTAACGATAATAGTGAGTCTCTATAGATGAAATGACGGCCTTGAAGTCAAACACTTGTCCAAGTCAAACTGTAGCTGCCTGAGTCTTCCCATGTAACTTATAGTCTAAACCAGAATTTCTGAGAGTACAGAAAATACTACAAGTAACTGAAATTATGCAACTTTTGACATGTTTATTTTTTCAAATAAGACAGCAGTAGTATATTATGGAGACATGCATTAAAAAATATGTCTATTTTCTTTTTTAAGTAACTAATTAATTAATTTTGGCTGTGCTGGGTCTTTGTTGCTGCACGTGAGCTTTCTCTAGTTGTGGCAAGCAGAAACTACTCTCTAGCTGCAGTGCCTGGGCTTCTCATTGCAGTGGCTTCTCTTGTTGCAGAGCACGGGCTGTAGGACTCACAGGCTTCAGCAGTTGTGTTGCGCAGCCTCAGTAGTTACAGCACATGGACTTAGTTGTTCCACAGCATGTGGGATCTTCCTGGACCTGAGGTCATAGAGCACTCCTCCTTTCCATGTTACCACAAAACCAACAGGGCTCTTGTATAGCTGAAATTTGCTGCAAAATGCAAACTCTCTCTGAAGCCCAGAATCAAGAGATAAAAACAAGAACACTGAAGGAATTTGAAGCCTCTTGCCCCTACAGCTCAAGTAAACATCAAGAAATGCTTCCCAATGCTTCTCATAACAAAACTTCTCAGATTAAAGGCCTATTTCTTTCTATTTCTACTGGTCAATACAAAATGTCCATCTTTCTCCAGAAAATTACAAGGCATGCCAAAGGCAAGAAGAGACATGATCTGAAGAAACAAACGAAGCATCAGAAGCAGACTCAGATATGACGCAGATGTTGGAATCATCAGGCAAGGAATTTAAAGTAAGTAAAATTAGTAAGTTTAGGTCTCTAACGAAGAGAGAACAATGTGTAAGAACAGATGGGTAATGTAAGCAGAAAGATGGGAACTCTAAGACAGAGTCAAAAAGGGATACAAATTAACTTATCTACAAAACAGAAATAGAGTCAAGGATATAGAAAACATCTGTGGTCACCAAGGGTAAGCAGGGGTAAGCAGGGAGAGGGATAAATTGGGAGACTGGGGTTGATGTATACACGTGTGCTTGCTCCGTCATGTCTGGCTCTGGAGACCCCATGGACTGTAGCCCTCCAGGCTCCTTTGTCCATGGGATTTTTCAAGCAAGAATACTGGAGTGGGTTGCCATCTCCTCCTCCCAGGGATCTTCCTGACCCAGGGATCTAAACCATGTCTCCTGTGTTTCCCAAATTGGCAGGTGAATTCCTTACCAATGAGCCACCTGGGAAATCTTGACATATACACACTACTATATATAAAATAGATAACTAATAAAGACCTGCTGTATGGTGCAGGGAACTCAACTCAATGCTCTGTGATGACCTATATGGGAAAAGAATTAGAAAAAGAGTTGATATATACATACATATAATTGATTCACTCTGCTATACACCTGAAAGTATACTAGCACATACTAGTAGACTGTATATAGCACAACATTGCAATCAACCATACTCCAATAAAGATTTTTTTAAAAAGAAATTGTAGAAGTCAAAAAAAGTACAACAGAAATGAATGCTTTTGATTGATTTCTTTTTTTTTAGTAGAATATGACTCAGTCAAGGAAAGAATCAGGAAATATGAAGATATATCAGTGGGATCTTTAAAGCCAAAATGCAAAGACAAAGGAAGAACAACAACAACAAAAAAGAATAGAATACTTAAGAACTATGGGGAAATTTAAGAATGTAAAACATATGTATAATTGAAATACCAGAAGGAGAAAAAAAGAGAGCAGAACAGAATAAATATAATGGGGGAGAACTTCCTAAAATTAATGACAGACACTAAAGCACTGATACAGAAAGTTTGGAGAATACCAAGCAGAAGAAATTCCAAAAAAGTGCCACTTAGACACATAATACTCAAGCCGCAAAAATACAAAGAAAAAGAAAAAATCTTAAAGACATTGGAGGAAGGGAGGGAATGCTGTCTGAAAAAGAATAGGGTAGGAATCACATTGCACTTCTCATGAGAAACTGCAAGAAGAAACAGGAGTAAGATAACATGTTAAAAGAAAAAAAACAATCTTCTAAGCTAGAATTATACATCCAGCAAAATTAACTTTTGTAAGTGAAGGAAAAAGGACAAACACAAACTGAAGATATCCACTGCAAACAGACCTGGCCAGTAAAAAATGTGAAAAGAAATTTTTCAGAAAGAAAGAAAATTCTAAGGTCAGAAACTTCAGTTCAGTTCAGTTCAGTCGCTCAATCGTGTTTGACTTTTTGCGACCCCATGAATCGCCTCCCTGTCCATCACCGTCTCCCGGAGTTCACTCAAACTCACGTCTATCGAGTCGGTGATGCCATCCAGTCATCTCATCCTCTGTTGTCCCCCTTTCCTCCTGCCCCCAATCCCTCCCAGCATCAGAGTCTTTTCCAATCAGTCAACTCTTCGCGTGAGGTGGCCAAAGGACTGGAGTTTCACCTTTAGCATCATTCCTTCCAAAGAACACCCAGGGCTGATCTCCTTTAGAATGGACTGGTTGGATCTCCTTGTAGTCCAAGGGACTCTCAAGAGTCTTCTCCAACACCACAGTTCAAAAGCATCAATTCTTCGGCGCTCAGCTTTCTTCACAGTCCAACCCTCGCTGGAGAAAGAATAAACGTATTTTTTCTTTTTCATATTTTAATTTATTTAAAATAGTACTGCTTTTTAAAGGAACTATAGTAGGATATATTGAGTGTTATAACATGTATAATGTAAGTGACATGAATGACATAATGTCATAGAGATGGGAAGGAGAATTGGAAATATTTTGTTATAAGTTACCTACACCACATAGGAATCAGTGTAGTATTATTTGAAGGATAATAGATTACTTTAAAAGTAGTAAAACAAACAAAAAAAACCCTTTAGGACAGCACTCATTTTTATAAAGGCAAGTATAACTGATGCACTAAGATAAGAGATAAAATGAAGTCATGTAAAAACATTCATTAAGCCAGAGAAGACAGAAAACAGGAGAAGGAAAGAGACAATGAATGCATTCAATGAATAGAAAACAGTTACAAATTTGGTGGATATTAATCCAACTATATCAATAAACACCTTAAGTATAAATTGTATAGATATAACACACAGATTGTATAGTGGATTAAAAAAGACTCAATTATACATTATCTATGAGAAACCCACTTTAAATATAAAAAACTGATGCTAAAAACAAAGTAATGAGGAAAGAAATACCATGGTAACACCAATAAAAAGAAAACTGTAGCAGCTGAATTAATCTAAGAGCAAGCTGACTTCAGCATGAGGAAAACTATCAAGTATCTAGGGTGGATTTTGACAAGCATAAGAAAATGAATATCAAAAAGTAGTGCATATTGCAATGAACTTGAAAGGAGGGAAAGTAGAGAAAATCAAATCAAAAGCTGGTCATTTGAAATATAAAGAAAATTGATAAATCTCTCAGTCAGTCTAATAAATAAAAGAATAGAGAAGACACATATTACACACATCAGAAATGAGAGAAGGGCTATCATTATTGCTTTCATGGACATTAAAGAGTGATAAAAGAATGTTATGAACAATTCTATGCCCATAAATTTGATAACTTAGGTGAAATTCCTTGAAAGACAAATTACCAAAATTCACACAAGGAAAAATAGATGAGCTGAATAGACTTATAGGTATCAAATAAATCAAATTAAAAAATGAATAACTTTCGAGAAAATAAATCAGCATGCCCTGATGGTTTCACTGGTGATTTGTACCAAACATTTAAGGAATAAGTGATAATATTCTATATAA